>NC_065444.1:110110071-110417571 GCF_917563875.1 Diabrotica virgifera virgifera
CCGACTATCGTGTGACCTTCCAACAACCGCGCATCGGTTCCACGTATAGCGTGCTTCGATCTAGACTTTTCTCGGCTTACGCCTTGCGGCCGGTGACTCATTGTTTTGCTACAATACTTTGCATCATTTTATCTGGTTGTACACATTTTAGGATTGCACTAATGATGATCGGTCAACCGATCGAAAACTAGTTCTGTCTTTGATGTAGCCCTGTATAGAGATTTTAATAAATATACCTTTTATAAAGGATTTATTTAATTTGTTCCTCAACTACAGGAAATTTTTCCTCGTGGATTTATTTAATTTGTTCTTCTTTAGAAATTATTCATCTTTATTCGTTTTCAGTACATTATTCTTATCTTAATATTTACCTTTTCTAGTCATCATCATTATCTATTTTGAGCTACCGTCTTCGACAGGCATGCAAATGAGCCGTATCCATCCTTGAGTGTCAAGTAGTCGTTCTCTTGCATCTCTTGCTAGCCAACTCCATTCCGTTTGCCCCTGTCTCATACTGCTATAATCAGTCCATCTATTTCTACATCCTATCCTCTTTCCCCCTACATAATACTTCAGCTTTTTCTTAGTATTTTTCTTACTTCGGCTTCCAACGTAGAAGCCCCCTTACTTTTTTCATTTTTGTTCCAATTAAGTTTCTTTCTTACTTCTGTTGGAGTATATCATTCTCTTTACTTGCATCCAACAGAAGTCTCTCTTTCTTGTTGCAGAAGGCCTCTACTTTCTTCATTAATTTTGCGGTCATTGTCCACGCCTCCATTTTCCATATAACAAAACCGGAAATCAATAACATTTGAGGATGGGTTTTACTTACTAGCATCCATTTTGTGATGTTCAGTTTGAGCCCGTATGGTACACTTGTTCTTTGTATCTTACCCATCAGGCAACTCACCTCCTCTATGCTACTCATGAGAGTAGCATGAAAGAGCTGCTATTAGTTTATTACAAAAGGCTAACTACTAAGTGTCAAAGACTCATGTCTGAGGTTAGAAGAAGAAGCAGGTGAGTGTTAGAGGTAAGTCGAATTTTTCATATTTCGATATTTATCAAATAGACAAAACTCCTAATTCCTACGCCTCTGTTAAAGTTCCTCTTATGGAGCTTAATATTAATTTTGTTACCAGAACTTGCCGACCCACTTTTTATTGAAACTTACAGATATACTCGCTGAACTAAACATACCAATTATGAAGCAATTGTGGGTAAATCCTCAATAATATATTAAGAAAGTTTGATTGTCAGTAACTTTTCTGAAAAGCTCAAAAAACAGTAATTATGGAAATGAGTACAAAGGGGTAGTGGAAAATGATTTACGAAAATTACATAGTTAGGAACGGCATTAAAAATTATTTATTAAATAGGAAAGAGTAATGGGAAATACGAATTGCGTTAGAAAAATGTACTGACACAAAATATAAGTTATACATAATTGAATGTTTTTATCGGGTAGCATTAGGAAGTGTTCGTAATCCGAATAATGAGAAATAATACTTTTTTATCCGTAGTTCAGCAAAAAACAAATTAGACCTCCTAAATTATCTAAAGACTTCTGATAGGGGAGTGCATATAGATTTTCGCTTCGAAAAAATCAAACAAGATAGAACTTTTTGAAATTTCATTAATAGGGGAGTGCAATTAGAACGAAAAGATACAATGTTTCGGAAAAAATCAAACAAGGTTATATTTTTCTAAAACTTTTTTTGTTAGTTTATAAATATGTTAAAGTAAAAAGTTCTACTCACAAATTTTGCCGCTAATTGTTTATTAATTGTTTAAACAATAACAATTGTTTTGTATAAATAATGTTAAGAATATGGGTGAATTCAACATTTTATTTTGATAAAAAATGTTTTTATTTTAGTTTTGATTATACTGAACGCGAATCTGACATTACAATTTGCAAATTCAAAATGGCGGATTCAAAATGGCCGATTTTTTCCTAAAAATCCTTAAAAAGTAGTTGTAAAATCCGAATTTTTTTATAAAACGTGTTTGTTTACATATATGTGGATATTATTGAGAGGCTGCTATACCTGAATCAAATTTTGATAATTTAAATTATAAAATGGCAGATCCAAAATGGCGAATAACTTACAAAATAGTTGTAAAATAATAATTTCTTTACAAAATGTATTTATTTCTACATATATTTATTTTTGAGAGCTTTGATAAACCTCACTTAAATGTTAACATTATAAACTATAAAATGGCGGATCCAAAATGCTGATTTTCTAAAAAGAACATAAAAAAGAACATTTTTCTAAAACATTTATTGTCTTTATTTTTAACAAGTTGTTGAATCTGAATTAAAGATTAAACATTTAAATTTCAAAATGGTGGATCCAAAATGGCCGATATTTAAATGAAAAAGGAGTAGAATCCAATCAAACAAATTTCAGTTATGAGTAAAATACCTATATTTTTCATAATACTGAAAATTGTTATTATGGAAAGTTGTTCAGAATTAAAAACGATGTGTCAATATGCAATTACACTCTTCTAATCGAAATATTGTGAACTATAAATTTACATATTTATTGCGCGAAATATAATTTTTTTACATACCTCCTATAATATTGATAAAATATAATATTTTATATTTGCATATTAAGTGTTAGACCATGCACAGCTATTTATGACGAATAACTTTCTTCATAAAATTAATAATAAAACAGTTATCATAAATACTTAATAAGTGAAAATTTAATGATATTGGGTATAATTAATTTGAATTTTTTCGTAAAACTGATATTAGAAAAGTTATCAATAGGTTCCAAGTTACGCAGACATACTGTATAAGAGCTAAAAAAATTTTTTTTGTTGAACATTTATTATTGTTGAAGCTTATTATTACATGTATTTTAGGTAAGTTTTACAGAGAAAAGTTTTGATCACTCTGTATATACATTTTTTCAGCTGGTAATTTTCGGTTTTTGTATTACATTTTTGTTATCTTTCTTAGTTTTCTCACAAAGAAATTGTTTATTTCATTTTTAAACTAAAACAATTCAGTGTTTTTTTAAGAATACATCCTAACCTTTAAAAAAATATCAAAAAATTGTTTTAAATTTATTCAAACTTGAGTAATACCGTCTTAAAGTGGTGGGAATTCTGTAAAACTACGAAGTTTTCAAAAATTACATTTTTTGAGACATCGTATTATTTGAATTAAATTTTTGAGATTTTTTTTGAACAAAAAATCGTTTAGTAAGATTATTGAGAGGTAAGTTGTGCAAATTTGAGAGTTTTATAAGCAAAATTGTATTAGTTACACATTTTTAAATCATTTTTAAACAAAATTCATGTAAGGCTCATTTTCCGCTCACACCGTACTTATGTCCATATATTTTATTTCTTTTTATTACAACCATAAGATAGCTTATTTCATCTTCTTTCATGTCAAATTTGTAAAATTTCTTTTGATCCATTTGTTAAAGAATTACATTAAAAAAAACTCAACCGTGCACTTCTTCCAACGCTAGTTTACAGTGCGCCAATGTGTGTGAGAAGGGTGACTTTAGCGTTATAAATAAAAAATTACAGAAGCTAGAGATTTAATTTTAAAAAAATCTTTATATAAGGTTTTTTTTGTAAAATTTTCTGAATTTTTCAATGGTCATATCAGTTTTTTTCTAAAAATTATATTTTCGGAGTTATTTAAAAGAACATCTAACTTCGTTGTTCATTTGTTTAATAAAAAATGAAGCACCCACTTCTCGAGTAGAACTTTTTGATATGTTGTTTATTAAACATTTCTTAATGAAATTACAGAAAGTTTTATCTTGTTTGATTTTTTCCGAAGTGAAAATCTAAATGCACTCCCCTATACGAAATGTTTAATAAACAACATATCAAAAAGTTCTACTTGAGAAGTGGGTGCTTCATTTTTTATTAAACAAATGAACTGCGAAATTAGATGTTTTTTTAAATAACTCCGAAAATATAAATTTTAGAAAAAAACTGACTTGACCATTGAAAAACTCAGAAAATTTTACACAAAAAAACCTTATATAAAGATTTTTCTAAAATTAAATGTGTAGCTTCTATAATGTTTTATTTATAACGCTAAAGTCACCCTTCTCACAAACATTGGCAAGCTCTATCGTTCGGCGAAGTGCACGGTTGAGTTATTTTAATGTAATTCTTTAACTAATAGATCAAATGAAATTTTTCGAATTGAACATGAATGAAGAATAATTAAGCTACCTTATGGTTATAATAAAAAGAAATAAAATGTATGGGCATAAGTACGGTATGGCGGAAAGTGAAACTTACATGAATTTGGTTTAAAAATTATTTAAAAATGTAAAACTAATACAATGTTTGCTATAACACTCTTAATTTTGCACAACACTCCTTTCAAACATCTTGCTAAACGATATTTCATTAAAAAAAAATATCAAAAATGTAATTCAAATGATACGTCTCAAAAAATGTAATTTTTGAAACGTCGTAGTTTTACAGAATTACCACCACTTTAAGACGGTATTACTCAAGTTTGAACAGATTTATTGCAATTTTATAGGTGCTTTTTTAAAGCTTAGGATAAAATCTTTCAAATGCACTAAATTATTTTACTTTAGAAACAAAATAAACTATTTCTTTTTGAGAAAATTAAGAAAGATAACAAAAATGTAATACAAAATCCGAAAATGACCAGCTAAAAAAATGTTTATACAAAGTGAACTTTTTTCTGTAAAACTTACCTAAAATACATTTAATAATAAGTTTCAACAATAATAAATGTTCAACAAAAAACATTTTTGGCTCTTATACAGTATGTCTTCGTAACTTGGAACCTATTGATAACTTTTTTATTATCAGATTTACGAAAAAGGTTATTCCTTATAAAATACTCTGCATCGTATATAATCTAAGATGCAATCATCAAATATCAAAATTTATTAATTTTATACGAGGTACGTCAAAAAATATGAATTTCTCTCAAGAGTAAAGTACCTTTATATTTCACAATATCGAAAATTGTTATTAAGAAAAGTTGTTTGGAATTAAAAAATATATTTGAGTATTCAATTACATCCTTTTACTTTATATATTGTGAATAATAAAGGCACTTAACTCTTAAAAAAATTCATATTTTTTACATACCTCGTATAAAATTGAAAAAATTTGATATCTGATGGTTGTATCTTAGATTTTAGACCAGGTAAAGCATTTTATGGAGAATAACTTTTTTTCGTAAAATTGAAAATAAAATAGTTATTATTATTGTAATAAAATGATGATGGGTATTCGTAATTTGAGAAAACACTGTTTTTTTTAATTAGAATGATGTAATTGTATTAGTCCAAGAGGCAGCGCTCAAAAATCTATTTGAATTTACTAAAGCTAGATTTTTCACAGTTGATTACCGTGATTGTGTAGAGAAACATACTGCGGTCGGTCAAGCGAAACGTAGAACAGAATCGACTATTTTTTTAAAATGGGAATAGGAGTCGAGTACTAGCTCATTTAAAAGGTTATTCAATTCCCTATTCAGTAATATAAACAATAACATGATTAATTATACAGGGTGGCCAATTTTTTTTTAATTAAATTAATTGTTTAATTAATTTAAAAAAAAATGGACACCCTGTATAAATAATGATCTTAATGTTTATAGTCCTGTATAGAGAATTGAATAACCTTTCAAATGAGCTAGCACACGGCCCCTATTCTCCTTTAAAAAATAGTCGATTACGTCATCACGCCCAGATGGATGACGTCACTAGTACGATATATACGTCAAAAAATCATAATTAAAAATTCGAATAACTTTTGTATTTTACATTTTTTTCTAATTCTGTAAATAAAGCAGTTTACAAGGGGGTCAAAATATAGTGAATAACCTTGTACATTCATTAGGGCCGACCGACCGGCTCTGTCCCGTCATATAGCTGACCGACTATAATAACTTTTATTCATATTCAATTTAGAATGTGTGTACTGATTTTCAGCCTTAGTAAATGGATTTAATTACCTTCGTAGGAAAGCAACTTTGATATCCTCTCAGTTACCCCCGTTCTACGTCTCGCTTGACCGACCGCAGTATGTTTCTCTACACAATCAAAGTAATCAACTGTAAAAAAATTTAGCTTTAGTAAATTCAAAGAGATTTTTCAGCGTTGTATCTCCGTCTATATATTAACATAGTTTTTAATTTCAAACAACTTTTCATTAGCATTTTTTGATATTCTGGAATATAAAGGTATGTACTTTACTTTTTAACGAAGTTTATAGTTTTGACATAACTCATATAAAATTGATAAAATTTGATATCTGATGGATGAGTTTTAGATTTTTGACTATCCAAAGCATTTTATAAAGAATACCCTTTTTTCGTAAACTTGATAATAAAAAAGTTTTCCATGTGGTTCCTAGCTACGCACACATACTGTATAAGAGCTTCTGTATAAGAATTTTCAAATTGTAATGCCATATTCGGATTCAGCATACCTAATCAAAAACAAAATAGAAACATATTTGATCAAAGTAATATGATGAATTGAACGATATTTTTAAAATTATTTATACAAAACAATTGTTATTGTTTAAACAATTAATAAACAATTAGCGGCCAAATCTGCTAGTAGAACTTTTTACTTTAACATGTACATATATGTATATAAACTACCAAAAAAGTTTTAGAAAAATATAAGCTTGTTTGAATTTTTCCGAAACAATGCATGTTTTCGTTCTAATTGCACTCCTCTATAATAAAAAAACATCTTCTTCTTCTTCTTCTTACTCTTTATAAGCAATTCTGCTTGTTCATTAACGGATTGATACCTCTATGGAACGTTGTCTACTCCATTTCTAGCGCGGTCGTCCGGTACTTCTTCTGACGATTGGTGATTAATCTCTTGCTATTTTGACCGTACAGGGCTCCACCATTTTGCTTATGTGGTTATTCCATTCTTTTTGTCTATTTAGTGTCCATTTATTTATAGACTATGTGTTACATTTTCTTTCAATGTCTTCACTCCTATTTCGATCTCTCAGAGTATTTCGTGTAATTCTTCTCAGTAGTCTCATCTCTGCCGTTTCCAGTAGTCTTTGTGTTGTATCTGTATCGGGTCTTGTTTCTGATGCATATGTCATTATTGGTCTTATGCTGGCTTTATAAACTCTTGACTGCATCTCAGTGTTAATATGTCTGTTTCACCATAGTGCTATTAAGGCATCCTGCCAGTCGACTTGCTTTTGGTACTTTATCTCTCACTTCTTTGTCCAGGTGTTCATAGCTGGACAGTGTTATTCCAAGGTATTTATTTCCAATGCTGATTACTATTGTTTTAGTTCTCTAAGATGAGATTATCATATTAAATTCTTTTGCTCTTATGCTAAATCTGTGGACTAGTCTTTGCGAACTATCTTCATTTTGGACTATCAATATTGCGTCGTCTGCGTAACAGAGTTTTTTACTTCTCCCAGAGTATGTTTCTCATTCTGTATCCTTTTCCTTTGTTAAGACTTTTGATGATTTCATACACGATTAAATCGAAGTGCATAGGGATCAATGAGTCCCTCTGTTTTATTTCACTGCTTGTGTCTATACGTTCTGTAAGTTGTCGATCTATCCTGACTTCTATTTTGTTGTTTTGGTAGAGGTTTTCAATAATTTTTATGATTTTTAGGGAAACTCCTTTATTATACAAAAGATGTTTACATCATTGAGTCTCACAAATGAGTCTCTCAATTGAGTCTCTCTAACAAATGATTTCTCAGTAATTTGCTATTACATCTGTACACGATATTCCAGTACGACAACCCTGTTGTTCATCTGCTAAACTTATCCTCTGATTCATTAGTTCTTGTAAAGTTTGAGTACTAAGATTTAGGGCAGCAGGTGTTTAAAAATTTTATACCTCTGTAGTTTTCTGGATGATTTTTTCATTTTTTGCTGTTTTCAGATTTCATTTTTTGAATAGTAGAATTAGTTGGCTCGTCTACCATTCTTTCGGTATTTTATTGTATTTTATAATTTGTTAATTAATGTTAATTGTTCTGTCGTTGCTTTTCAACAATATTTCAGTAACTTGTTTGGTAGTCCGTCTTTACCTGCAGCTTTTTTCAGCTTTTCAAATGTTTTTCGAACTTCCTATGTATTTATATAAACTTCTTCATTTGTGGTAATTTCTGGTATTTCCGTTTCTAGAATCATTTGTTTTTTCTCAACATAGAGCTTTTTCAGATAGTCAATCCATGTATCCTTTTGTGTTTTGGTTCTATACAGGGTGTTTCATTAATAATTCTCCATATAGTAACTGGAGAAACCTTAGCACATAATACGAAGATTTAACCTAAAACACTTAAATAAAATGTGGTTCCTTACTGAGTTACAGGGTGTTTTATCTAAAAATTTAAAAACTATTGTTGCTCAGCATTTTAAAACTATTCGACGTATCCTTTTCATACTTAGCAGAAAGTATAGGTACTGTACAAACTACTAAATTGCGTTAAACAAACGTTTCTGGCTATTACCAGAGGCGTACGACGGGGGAAAGTGAATGATTGACTCTTTCCAAATTCTACGCCACTGGCGGAAATGCTATTTTAGTTAAATTTTTGGATTCTCCAATACTTTCTATGAAAATAATATACTCTTCATTCGTAACGATAAAGTCATTAGTTTTCGAGATATTTGAAGTTAAAAATGAAACGACACGGTTATTTTGATTAATGTATTGTGTCGCTTCATTTTTAATTTCAAATATCTCGAAAACTAATAATTTTATCGTTACAAATGAAGAGTATATTATTTACATAAAAAGTATTGGAAAATCAAAAAATTACACTAAAATAGCAATTTCGTCAGTTGCGTAGAATTTGGGAAGGGTCAAACAGCCACTATCCCCTGTCGTACGCCTCTGGTAGTAGCTAGAAACGTTTATTTACCTTAATTTAGTAGGGTGTACAGTGCCTACACTTTCTGCCAAGTATGAAAAGGATACGCCAAATAGTTTTAATGTACTGGGTACAAAAAATTTTTAAATTTTAATCCTATGAATCATATCATAAATTAATCAAAATAACTGTGCCGTTTCATATTTAACTTTAAATATATCGAAAACTAATAACTTTATCGTTACCCATGAAGAGTATATTATTTACGTAGAAAGTATTGGAGAATCTAGAAATAGCACTAAAATAGTAATTCCTCCAGTGGCGTAGAATTTGAGAAGGGTCAACCATTCACTATCCCCTGTCGTACGCCTCTGGTAGTAGCTAGAAACGTTTGTTTATCATAATTTAGTAGGGTGTATAGTAGTCACGCTTTCTGCCAAGTATGAAAAGGATACGTAGAACAGTTTTAAAATGTTGAGCAAAAATACTTTTTAAATTTTTAGATAAAACACCATGTAACTCAGTAAGGAACCACATTTTATTTAAGTGTTTTAGGTTAAATCTTCGTATTTTGTGCTAAGGTTTCTCCAGTTACTATATGGATAATTATTAATGAAAAACCCTGTATAGTTTAGTCTAGGCGCCAAATAGAGGTCACCGTGTCCTTTTCAATTCTGATGGACAAACTCAACGGTTTCTTATGGATTTTTGGCTTCTGATTACGAATTTCGAGGGTGGATTTCGATCCGAGTGGTAAAAAAATTGTTATAAACAATTTAATAGTTTATAAATTGTTTATAAGGCTCTGGCTCATAGACTAAAAGAGAAAAAAAAATGTTAAAATAAAATTTGTTCCTTAATAAAAAACGAAGAAAAAATCTTCTACTAAACTTAAATCCAACAATTATAACTCAAGATATTGTAAAATTAGTGCACAATGCAAATTGCAAATTGCAAAATAAGTATTTTTCGAAGCTTTATCGATCGTAACTCGGCTTCTACGCACGCAAATGAGCCTTAGAAGATCTTATTTTAGAGCTTTATTAATGGGCTTCCAAACAAAGTTTGCTACATTACTTTATCTTCATTTCTTTTAAAGTTATATCCGTTTGAAGTTATAATTTTCTTAAAAAAATTGTGCATTAATTTGTTTATAATAGTCCAGAAAGCCACTGCGCATCCGCTAGGAAAAATATTCTAATCCGGATTTTTTGCACAATCTTACTCAAAAAGGACTCCTTTTAACAAATTTGCATGTTGCCAGGACCAAAAGGTGGTCAAAAATTTTTTAAACGTTTTTTTTTTTGTTTTTTTCCTAAAATTATTTTTTTGCATGGAAAAAAGTTTTTTTAGGTTTTTTGGATCATTCCAAACAGAAAAGATCTTTAGTGACTTTTCTCTAAAAATGATAGTTTTTGACATGTAAGCGATTAAAAACTGAAAAATTGCGAAATCGGCCATTTTTAACCCTCAAAAATTATGTGAAAAACTGAAAATTTTAATGTTGCCAAGGTAGGTAGATATTCTTTAAACATCGATTAATGAAATCCCGAAGAGTTTTTTGCAATACAATATTCAAAACTCCTTTGTTTTTTAATTGCTAATCGAGCGTGCGCGACACTATTTTCCACCGACAGTATGGTGCAAATGAAAGGAATAAATTCGTTATTTTGTAAACCGGCGACTTTAAGGAAAAATCCCGAAACAGGTCGATTTTTATTCTTAAGTTATGATATTGTGGCATATATGGTATACTAGTGACGTCATCCATCTGGGCGTGATGACGCAATCGATGATTTTTTTAAATGAGAATAGGGGTCGTGTGCTAGCTCATTTGAAAGGATCTACAATTCTCTATTCAGTAATATAAACATTTACATAATTATTTATACAGGGTGTCCAAAAATGTTTTATTAAATTAAATTATTTTACAAAAAAAGAAGTAGAAGGACACCCTGTATAAATAATTATGTAAATGTTTACATTACTGAATAGAGAATTGAAGAACCTTTCAAATGAGCTACCACATGACCCCTATTCTCATTTAAAAAAATCATCTATTACGTCATCACGCCCAGACGGATGACGTCACTAGTATACCATATACGCCACAATATCATAACTTAAAAATAAAAATCGACCTGTTTCGGGATTTTTCTTTAAAGTTGCCGGTTTACGAAATAACGAATTTATTCCTTTCATTTGCACCATACTGTCGGTGAAAAATAGTGTCGCGCACGCTTGATTAGCAATTAAAAAACAAAGGAGTTTTGAATATTGTATTGCAAAAATTCTTCGGAATTTCATCAATCGATGTTTAAAGAATATCTACCTACCTTGGCAACATTAAAATTTTCAGTTTTTCACATAGTTTTTGAGGGTTAAAAATGGCCGATTTCGCAATTTTTCAATTTTTAATCGCTTATATGTCAAAAAACTATCATTTTTAGGGAAAAGCCACTAAAGACCTTTTCTGTTTGGAATGATCCAAAAAACCTAAAAAAACTTTTTCCCATGTAAAAAAAATAATTTTAGGAAAAAAACAAAAAAAAAACGTTTAAAAAATGTTTGACCACCTTTTGGTCCTGGCAACATGCAAATTTGTTAAAAGGAGTCCTTTTTGAGTAAAATTGTGCAAAAAATCCGAATTAGAATATTTTTCCTAGCGGATGCGCAGTGGCTTTCTGGACTATAAGGGTTTCAAGAAAATTTGAGCTAGAAACATTTATACTTTAATTAACAATAATAATAGAAGAACTCAAAAGGAACAATTTGAGCTTAAGAAAATGTTATGCTATGTGCGCGCTATGAGGCGCAAGATCGGCTCACCGCGTAAAGGTTCACGCGCTAACTTCTCGATGCAAATTATAATCTCTATGTATACCTACGTTATCTTCATTTTTCATTTTTAAAGATCCTAATAAAATTTTATGATATAATTCTTATAATTAAATCATCATACTGTACCTCGTATCACCTTTCATTCTATTTTTTGAAATAAGAAAATCTACGGTTTCGTTTTGATCATTTCATTCATTTCGCTTCTATTTTTTGTACTAAATGAGAAAAAAAAAACATTAAAAACTAATATTTCAGAAGTATAACTAAAAAGTAAGTTGATATTATTTATTAATACTATTTTTACAAGCATTTTTTTTTCATGCATCTGCATAGAGATATACAGGGAATCTCAGCTTTTTTACATCTGCATAATTTCTTAGAGAACTTTTAACAGTTACATGGTGGTACTAAGTCTGTTCTTGTAGGCAGTAAAACTAAAACTTTTTGGGGCTTCAGAATCTAATTATCTATATGATATCCATATAAAGTGGATTTAGTTCTTTTGCAGCATCATCAACGCCAATCAATTGTGTGTATGCCGCCACATCATGCTCGTTTTATATGCAATGATGATAACCGAGCTGCAAAAAAACTCGATCCATTTTTATATGGATATCACCTATTGGCTCATTTGTATGCGTAGAAGCCGAGTTACTATCGATAAAGCGTCGAAAATACATACTTACTTGACCGTGAGCCGATCTTGCGCCTCATAGCGCGCCATTAAAATGTCGATGTCTTGGCCAAAAATAAACTTACAACATTTTCGTAAGCTCAAATTGTTCCTTTTGAGTTCTTCTATCATTATTGTTAATTAATGTATAAATGTTTATAGCCCAAATTTGCTTGAAACCCTTATAAACAAATTAATGTACAATTTTTTAAAGAAAATTCTAACTTCAAACGGGTATAACTTTAAAACAAATGAAGATAAAGTAATTTAACAAACTTTGTTTGAAATCCTATTAATTAAGCTTTAAAACGAGACCTTCTAAACGGTCGATAAAGTTTCGAAAAATACTTATTTTGCAATTTGCAATTTGAATTGTGCACTAATTTTACAATATCTTAAGTTCTAATTATGGAATTTAAGTTTAGTAAAAGTTTCTTCTTTGTTTTTTATTAAGGAACAAATTTTAATTGAAACATTTTTTTATCTCATTTAGTTTATGAGCCAGAGCCTTATAAACAATGTATAAACAATTAAATTGTTTATAACAATTTTTTGACCACTCGGATCGAAATCCACCCTCGAAATTCGTAATCAGCAGCCAAAAATCCATAAGAAACCGTTGAGTTTGTCCATCATAATTGAAAAGGACACGGTGACCCCTCTGGCGCCTAGACTAGTTCCTTTCCCTCCGTTCTTTGACTTTTTGTAAAGTGCCCTATTTCTTTTTATAGAGCACAATATTTGGTTATTCAGTACTTAAAAATCTAAAAAACTAAATTTTTATTTTGATAATACAGTTTTCTTTTGTATTTTGGAAACGATTTCCGAAGTAGATAATTTATTTATTGTCATCATCATTATTTTTCTCACAACTCTATGTGAGTCTTGGCCGCGTTTACTATTTCCCTTCATTGTTGTAGGTCCTGAGCAGCTATTTCCCATTGCTGTACTCCCATTTTGCTTAGATCACTGGCTATTGCGTCCTTCTGTTTTTTTCTTGAGCGACCAACTGACCTTCTACCATCGGGCGTTTCCCAGAATATGGCGTTCAGAAGTCTTTCGTCACTCGATCTTAGCACGTGACCCGCCCATCTTATTCGGTTTGCTTTGATGAAGCGTACTATGTTTTCATCTCCATATATTGTCTGGAGTTCATCATTATGTCTTCTTCTCCATTCTCCTGTTATCTCTTTTCTGCAAGGCCCATAGATAGTCCGCAGTATCTTTCTTTTAAGTACCAGTAATTTTGTTGTTTCCCACTGGTTCAGAGTCCATGTCTCGCTTCCATACGTTATTGTGGGACGAATTATTGTCTTATATACTCTTATTTTTGCCGGTCTTAAGAGTATTTTTGATTTAAGTACGGTCATTAATGAGTAATATACCCTGTTTCCTGCAATGATCCTGGCTGCCACGTCCTTTTCATATTGATTTTCAGATCTTATGATCGCTCTCAGGTACTTAAATTCTTTGACGACTTCAAAGTTGTATTCATTTATTGTCGCTTCTGTTTAAAACTGAAATTCCTCAAAACATTCATACTCATATTCTGTTTATTATATCTTTTAAATTAGCAAGTGCCACCCATGCATGCAAAAAGATAAAAGCTCACGAAGAGTAAATAAAAAAGTGTAGGGAATACAGAATTTATTTTCCAGCAAACTGAAACTCGGTATGTATGATTGTATTATATGCCCTCAGCTACCAAACAACGAAGAAAATTAGTTGGCAAAAATAAACAAAAAACAATAATAAAAAACTGCGTAACTGTTGCGAGAGTCGACTATTTTATTTCCTCTAATCAAGACCTCCTATTGACCCGAACCACATCAAACGCTGTAGAGTTGTTTTCAGGCACTTTTTGATACTTTTACACTACTCTATAATATGTTGTGAGAGTGGCAATTTGAATTAAATATAAAGGTAGCTTCTTTTTTGCGCAAGGAAAAAATATTGGTAAAAAAGCTTTGTGAAAAATATTTTTTTCAAAAACCTTACAAAGAAAAATTAATAATATAAAGTCGAAATTAAATATAAAATGCCTTTATCTACCTGCGTTTTTACTCACGTATTGAGTACTAGGAAACATATTTGTTGATCTTTGCCTCTTTGAATTGACGTGTTGTGGAGTGCAACTATATAGACTCCCCATGTCTCTGCATTCATCACCTTTTATTTCTTGCAAATTTTAGAAGGATGGGTAATAGGTATAAGAGATAATCTGTTTCCGAATTAAGAAATCCAAAGATTTTATTTTTAAATATTTATTTGTTTGAAAATTGAGTCTTTTGGGTTTCGTCGTTTCTTTAATAGAGGTCGCGAGTGCGTCTAAATGTTGATTATTTCTTTGTAATTGGCATACTTGGCGAATGTGTCTAATTTCGATTCAGGGCATCATTACAAGCTCTCCTGAGGAGAACAAAAGTTCGAAATGGTCCACAGAGAGACGGTAATGATCTCTGAGTCAAAATTAAATATAAAATGCCTTTATCTAATAATATAAACTTAACCGCAAAAATTTGCAACACCAGAAATTATGCTCATTTTCATAGTTGATCTTCTCGTGAACGGATTTACGGATTCGGCTAAATTTTTTTTCATGTTTTAGATTTTTCTTTGGCGTTAACACCGTTACGCAAATGCTTACTCAAACTTCTTTTTTGAGCTTATACTAAGTGGAAGAATAGAAATGTTTCTCTTATGTTGTTTGAAACACCCTGTAGGGAGGAGAAGGTACAAAGGTAAGTACTATACACGTTATAGTGAGTACTATACACGGTATATACGTTTTAGATATATCCCGTATGCACATGCACGCCAATGGTAAATACAAAATTCTTAATTGTATGTCACAACAATGCGCAATCACAACCTCTTAAAACCTACCAAATTTCATTTGCATATCTCAACCGGTTCTAGAGCAATAAATAAATCGTCAGTTTGTAAAAAAAATTCAACATCCCGTATCTAGGAAACGAAGCATTTTCGGACATATGTTTATAAAGAAAACGGTCACTAATTTTTCATGCAGAATTATCCCTTAAAGTTTGTCGCACTTATTTAGAAATACCCTGTACTGATGAAGAACATGACTAGTTGTTAAAGTACCTAACTTTTTTATTATCCAACACAAGCGAATGAATCAAAAAGGAAAATATTAGGAAAGACTAAGGCTACAATTGAGTTTTAATTTCAATATTTTATATATACTAGAATATTCCACAGGGTGTTCCAAACTTTAAGGAAAAAACACAGTATGATTGTTTCACTCGGTATAAGATGACATTTACTTGTCTAGCAACAATATGATTACTCCGATATTCTTAAATAATAAGGCTACAACATACTAAAAATCACTCAAATCGGACAACTGGTTTAGGAAATACGAGACATCAAACACGTCCCATTTTTAAGGTGTTCGTGTTTAGAATATGATTTTGAAACTCGTCTAGAAATTTGTATCACAACTGCCCCAGCATGATAACCGTAAACATTATGAGTTAAAGGTTCTTGGCGAGTTAATTTAATAAATTGTATCAACGGCACGTGAAAAAGACATAATGTACTATGTATATTATTTTATAAGGCTCCTAAATAAATAACAAAATATTAAGAAAAGGTTATACGTCCCATATGATATGACCTTTTTAAAATTTGGATTAACGTTACGTTTACTTATGTTCATTGTTATTGATTTATTTTTCCAAACCTTTTTTCGGCATCGACATTCACTTCCACACTTAAATGAACAAACTTTAATCTTTCCAGTTGTGTACCCTTTAATTCTCCATTTTTCACAACTATCAAAAATCGCAATTCCTGCATAAAACCACCCTACGCCTCTATGAACAATGTAATTACCTCTTAAACGATCCATCTTACCCTTGCCTAACCCTTTTTCCAACCTTTTCAAATCCTTTTAGATCAAAGACCCTCCTTTTTCTATCTATATAAAACCCCCGCTCTACCCGGAAAAATTACTGCTCAGCCCTTATCATTTCACTAATGACATCCATGATAAAAATATGCCCTCCTCAGATATATGCATACTCGCCGTGGTGACAACAGATAAGCTCACTAGATTTAGGTGGTTGGAAATCTCGACCTACCCTTTTTCTTCGATGCAGGAGCGTATGCAAAATTATTCAACTAAGGAGAGTAGCATCGAAGTAAATATAAAAGAAGAGTACCAAAAAATTACTAAAAAGAAGCAGAAATTAAAGAGAAATAATTCTTAAAATTAACTACAAGAGATGACAGAAAAAGAAATAAACTTAACCGCAAAAGTTTTGCACTACCAAAAATTATGCTTATTTTCATAGTTGATTTTCTCGTGAAAATATTAACGGATTGCTTTATCGTTTTTAGTATTTTATAATTTTCTTTTTTATTTGCACTGTTGAGTAAATGTTTGCTCAAATTTCTTTTTGGAGCTCATACCTGGTGGAGGAAAATGAATGTTTTTCTTATACTAAGTTTGAGTCACCCTGTAGGGAGGACAAGGTACAAGGGTGGGTATACATTAAAATCGTGTTGTAGTCTTAAGTTTTGGGAACATTTTGGTTTTTGAATTTTCCTCATATCTATAAAATCAAAAAGAAAATAACCATTTTATTCTTTAACATGTATGTTAACTGAAACAATACTAAATTAACAATAAAAAATAACGACAGCTAACACAACTTAAAAAACAGAAAGCAATATAACGTAAAGTAATATCACGTAACTATTCTAATGAAAGCTTCAGATCACCTAGGCAAGCAGGATATTAAGCAGGCTGTTTGATTTTTGTCTATGGATTTTTAGATAGCATTAACCATGGTTTCGATATCTTGCAGGGAAGCAGAAAAAGACTGACGAAATCTTATTGTCTACCAACAATATCCTATAAGTGATCAATAGGATTCATGTCGGGACTATGAGGGAGTCAATTCAATATCTGAATGTGTACCTCACTTAAATATTGAGTAACGACACCAAATCCGTTCTTGATGTTAAGAAAATTCGACCCCAACACTATACAGAGCTTCGATTGAACAATCTCGTCTCTCGTTGAGCTGTGCATACCGCTCACCTGGTCGACAAATATAACTCTTATGTCGATCAAAACTGTTTTAAAAGTTTTGTAAACTGATATTATTTATTTATTATTAACTTTGTTTTTAAAGATATTAGGGAAATTAAAAAACAAAACGTTCACAAAACATAAAATGCAAAACTTTTGCGGTTAAGTTAGGTTGAAACTACAGAATTATAATACTTACATTGTGGATTCAATGAGGAGGGTTTTGTTTTTTTCAACGGCGACATTTTCAGATCTATTGTGGTCCTATAGCCCTAGATTACCTCTCTACCCCTTTTTCTTCTTCTTCTTCTCCTTCCTACTTTATAAATAGGCTCAATGCTTGTTTTACTTCGATTTTTAGCCTAAATTGACATTGTCTGGCCATCCTTTCCTCTGTCGTCCCACTGATCTTCTTCCATTTGGCGATTTTTCTCTTGCTATTCGTACTATTCTATTTTCTGTCATTCTTTCTATGTGTTGATTCCATTCTATTTTTCTGCTTTTGGTCCTCATGTTTATTTCTTCTATACCACATCTCGTTCGTATTTCCTCACTTCTTACTCTGTCTCTTAGAGTTTGGTTTGTTATTTTTCGTAAGACTTTCATTTCTGCTGTTTCCAGCAGCCTTTGCGTTTTCGCCGTATCTAATCTAACCCTTTTTAAAAGGTCTAATAACTTTGAGTGAGACTGAACCTTCCAAGTAGTTTTTTGCCGGTGACTTTTCTTCGACTAATGTAAGGAACCTCACATTTGCCAGGCTGTCACACTAACATAAAAATGCTCTGCTGTTTATTCTTCTAGGTCTAGGTGACTGAATCTGCATAGGTCATCATCTACCAATCCCATCAGCTTCAACCTACAGTGCCCTGTAAGCAGACCTACTATGGCTTTGACTGCTTTACTGTATTTGCTAATTAGGTCTGCTGTCAATTTTGTGAATGTTGTGTAATAAAGTGTTTCGCCTGTCTTTGTCCTGGTGAATTCCTCTTCATTTCAGAGATTTGTGGACTAATTTTATTTGTGGATTTTTCTTGTAGCCGTTTTTGTTAATGTCATTGCAAGAAGAAGAGTTCCGACGCAATGATTGGGATTGATAAGCATTGTTTGGCCATTTGATCTGTTTTTTCATTGCCCTTATGACCCTCGTGCCCCAGTACCCAAGTTACCGTAACCTTGCTACGGTCACCTAGTTTATTTAGATCACTCGCACAATCCCACGCTAGCGTACAATGGACTTCTATAGTTTTCAGTGCCTTAGCGCTCTCTGGCTGTCTGTGAAGATGGCAATTGAATAGTAAGTTCTTTTCTGCATGTCTACTTCTTCCACGCAGTGAATAATTTAAAAAATATGGCTCGAAACTATTATACCCCAGAAGCAGAAAATGAAGAGAAAGGACTCTTAGATTGAGTGAGAGAAAGCAAAATAATCGTTATAAGAAACTACAAATCCAACACAAGAGGAAACAAAAAACAATAATATTGAAACTATAGTTAGTAAACTATTATTACTAGGTAAAACTTATACTTTTTATATTAGACGCAGACTCAGAAATTAGTGAATATTTGTAAGGCAGTTTCCGCAGAACTCACTGTTACTATGGGAGATGGGAGAGTTCAATATCGCCTTGATAATACAGCCTTGGGTGTACAAAGATCAAATAAGAGGTCCTTCGGGTATTCACGTAGAGCTTCCACATAGCAGGTCAGCCGAAGTTCCGAGAACTTGTATTATAGATTATAGGTAATTGAGTATGTATAATAAGTCAGTGTAAACGGTGTGGTACTGATGGCTTCCACTGTTGCTAAACAACAATGTTTAATATTAGTTTAATTTCGCTCACGCGGTATATTAATTTTAAGATATAGACTTATAAAAATTTTTCCTAAAATTCAATTATGTGTACGGATGCCGATACCTGCTTGCAAACTAACTTTCTAGATATAATCCTAATGCGTTCTTAAGCCCGGCCGCACATCAAAGAAACATGAAACGTAAATTACGTTTCATGGAAATAAACCACTGCTAAACAAATATATGTCCGGCCATTTATGAAACTCTTCGAAAATAAAAATGTGTCATGAGCATGAATCACACTCGTTTCATTGGTTGGCGGACTTTGAGATGTTTTTAGCAGTGTTTTCTTTTCATGAAACATGTTTTTCGTTTCATGTTTCATGTTTTTCGTTTCATGTTTCTTTGGTGTGCGGCTTGGCTAAGAATTATAACAATCACAGTACATACATATTTAGAAATTCTTATCTCTCAGTTTTTGTTATCGAAAATTCCCAAACAACCCAATTCACGAGAAAGACGGCTGACGTAAACTTTAACCAAAAAAGGAAAATCTGAAGGTCAAGGAAGACGGTTGCCATGAAAGGGGTTTGAGGGGTGTTCCTGTGTTCGGAAGGGGTACAGTTGGAAGAGCCAGATGGGACAGTCAAACAGTTTTAGCTCAATTCTCTCGGTTTCGCGCAAACCGGGATCTTTAAGACGTGTTGAGTAGCTAGTGCCAATTCTTTTTATGTTTTCGTGCTCACAGTGCGTTTATTGAGCTATCGCAAGCAAGCTATCGGCGTCGAAAATTTCGTTATTGTAATTGTTTTTAGTAAATAGACTTAGTGAAAACGTTTTTTTCGCATATTTCATTTGTCCCAAAACTTTGGGTGGTACTTCGCATAAGTATAGAAAAAGTGAAACCATTTCCCTAAGGAAAGAAAATTCAGTTTCCCAAGGGGAAAAACCAGCGACCTATGACTGGTGCGCGAAACAAAGGCACCAAGACGAAGTGTAAGGACAACACCTACATCTTCACACATCCACGAAAAAATGGAACATAGAATAATCTGTAAGGGGAAATATTTTTAACTCTACTATCATTGTTTAAAAAAGAATAGTTGTCAACGTAATGAATAAATTTGTTTGATTCTTTTGTTTGAAATTGAGTCAGTCACCAGATATCACCACCATTTCTGTCAGGGTCGCAACGTCACGCGTAACTAGGATAAATCCAAAATGCATAGACACCAAATTGGATACGATCTTATTCATAACAGACCAACTCGCACAATATTAAGAAAAATAAATAGATGGACGAATATAATAATATCTAGAAATATGATGTCATGCTATTATATGTATTGTTATGCTCTGTATTTCTCTCTTTTTATGAGATTGATCAGCAAATTCTTATTTTGATTAATTACTTAATTATTTTAATTATTACTTATGTAAAACAAAACCAAAATTAAATTAAATTTTCTAATAAATTTTATTCTCAGGGCTATTTTAATTTTAATGCATTACCTTAGGTTTGTGGCTTCTAGTATCTCTAGTTGTTTACTTCATCCAGGGACAAAACAAGGAAATTAAACACACTCGATGTCATATAAATGTTATAAATATTTTTTTTCTACGACCGTTTAATAACATGCTCATTATTCGCTATTTTTTCATAGATAATAGCACCCATTACTGTACCCGTGAGTAATAATTCATTACTCACGGGCTGAAGTTACTCCGGGTCATTACTCACGGGCTGAAGTTAGATTCAAGGGCGCATGCCACTTTTAATATTAATCGTATATGAACTGCATATAAAATTACTTAAACTTGTTTATTTAATACAATAATTATTGTAATTTATATCAATATTTACTTCGAAAAATTTTTAAAGTAATTTTAACTGTAACAATGTCAGTATATTTTTTACGTTTATATCTTGTTTACTACAAATTTTGACGTTTATCATTTATTTTAGTGACAGTGACATTAGCGCATTTTGTTTATGTTAATTGGAATTTATAACTAATATTGTGTTTATTTTTCAAGTTATATTGTGTTAAATATGTTATAACATATTAGTATAGTTATATTATTATATTATAGTTAAATGTAAATATACAATATAACTATATTTTATATGAAATATGTCCACCGACATCAGCCATTTCCTATTTATTAGATTCACTGACAGTAGGTACAAATTTAAGCTTAAAATTTTTTGGAAACGAATAGAACTTGTATTGACTATTTCTAGTTGTATTGTTACAATAAATAAGAATTTGGTAACAGTAGGCAACCAATTATTCAGCCACGTAATAGGGGTAAATAGCATTTAGGTATTTTTGTAAATTATTATAATTTAAATCTCGAGAAGTTGATAATTACATTTTTTACTAATTAAATAAAAAAAAGGTCGTAGAAAAAGTATAGTATTCTACTCGCATGTAATGGCTATTACTCACTCTGATGAATTACGACACTCGCCTACGGCTCGTGTCGCAAACTTCATCATCGTGAGTAGTAGCCATCATTACATGCTCGTTGAATAATATACTATTATTTATCCAATATACCATAAATACAAGATTTAAAAATTATACTAAAATTCTATTCTGTTGCAACTTTTTCTCATCTAATAAATTAAGCTTTAATCCTGATATCTTCTTTGTTTTAACAAAAATTTTATTTAAATAATTCGTTAGACTATTCTTACAAAAATATTAAAATTTACTTTTCTTCTTTTGAATTTATTACTTATCTCTTCTTTAAATTTTGGAGTGACTAAATTATGCTACAGAAATGCTCAATACAAAAATAAACAAATATGTGTGGATATAAAACAAACTCTCTCCGTTTCACAAAAATTCTGACTAACCTTTTTGTTTCTTCTTTACTTCTTCTTCCTGGATTGCGCAGTCCTCGATTCTCCCACACTTGCTCCTAGGATGTAGCGAAAGGTCCTTCTCGTTCAAACTGCTTCACCAACAAACAAACAACGGGACTCACTAGAAATCTCTATTCAGTTTTCTCTCTGCTCGATATCTTGTGCAAATTGATACCCACCGGCTACTCGTTCTAGACAGAACACAGGAATCTCCTCGGACACAAGGAAAATTAACTTCTCAACTCGGTCAACGATTTCGTTTCACCACGATTCTGCTCGCAAAGGCCAATTTCACCACTTTACACCGACTTCTCACTTTTTAAAAACTGGACTGTACTCTCCAGATATTCATTACATAGTGACCATTTTTTTCTCTCCTCAAAATCAGACTCAACACTCATCCCCACCATCTATCTTTCTCCGCCAATCACAAACATCCTGTCTACCCACTACATCCATATTTTCATTTCTTAAGAACCAATTTATTTTGTATACAACTTTTCCATTTTGTTAAATTCTAGGAGACACCAAATTACTTTCGTTGTTTCAAAATGCTAAACAAAAAACCTTATATTCTAAACTCAATAAATTTGGTTACTGCCTATCCTTCTAAGAAACATTTTTATAAAACGTAATTGTTCATTCCACAGCGAAATAAATGTACTTTCTAATTTTTACCGCATAATTGTTTGTCCATTAAAAGAAAACATTTACAAATCACTTAACGATTTCATTTTACGCGAAAACACTGTCTACTAACTAAATTATAATATTTATCATGTTTGGTCATATACAGAAAATCTATGATCTCGTGGTCTCTGATATAACTTTATTTTCTAAATTTTTCCCAAAAAGAATTATACAACAGTATAATGTATAGTAGATTATCATCAGTAATTCAATTTCTAAATATATTCTTCCATATATTTATTTTTCTTAATATGTGTGCGAGTTGGTGTGTTATGAATAGTGTCGTATCCAACTTGGTATCTATGCATTTTGGATTTATTGTAGTTACGCGTGACATTGCAACCCTGAGAGAAATGGTGGTGACATCTGGTGACTGTCTCAATTAGAATCAAACAAATTTATTCATTGCGTTGACCAACTATTATTTAAAAAAAATGCTACTATTATGCACGCTTTAGATCAGTTCTATAAATTGTAATACTACTCCAACGCTAAATAAACCCAAATATACGGTTATGACTTTCACAACTAGAAGTTTGTTGGATTGTTCTATGTGCACCCCTTTCGCAAAGTTAACGTCCCCTCATGGTGTGGTAGATGGCATTGCTCTCTGAGTTTTCTGTTGGTGATAAAAAAAGGCAAACACCAATTGCACCGGCAGAAAATTTTTAATATTCTAAAAGTATCTAAATTGATTATAAGACAAAAATATAACGAATATTGTAAACTGACAATTTCGGGTATAATGTCTTGTAAGGTATTTGATAAACAGCAAATGTAAGTGCAGAAGTAGAAAAATTACAAATATCGATTTGTTCTTGTCTCAGTTTTGTACAAAAAGTTTAAACATAATCATTTCGAAAATATTGGGCAAACATGACCTGGGTGAAATAAATCAACGTGGCGAGCACGTCATTCAATTCTGCATGGACAATTAACTGACCATCACAAATGCAGCCTTCAAACATCATCCTAGTCTTCTTTCAACATAGACATCCCATCAAGTCTATATAAAGACCAGATGCATTACACACGAATCATACCGAACTGGCAAACATTAGTTATTGTTCGTCCGCTATAACTTTTCCCATGCGTCACGATTCATTTTCAAACAAATTAATTCAAACCGTAAAGTGAAACATACGCCGATGTGTGTAGTATATAGTATACAGTATACAAAATGTATATACACATCGACGTTCGTTTCACTTTATGTTTTGACTAAATTTGTTTGAAAATGAATCGTGACGTATGAGAAAAGTTATAGCGGATGAACAATACCAACTCTTGTGCTCGACGGGGTGCGATAAGCGGTTTTAATCATAAGTTGCTTAAGTCAAGCTTTGCCATAAAACTAAAGAGAGGAAATTATGTTAGACCAAAGCAGAGGTTTCTTACAGCCGAGAAAACGACATGCCACTGATTCACCAATTGGAATGGGGATTTAAACGAAACCTGGACATTATTAGAATTTGGTGTAAATGAAAAATCATTCATAATCAATTAGAAACACTAGATGATTAAGAAACAAATAAAAAAATACCCTCAACAACAATATCTGCAGAAAATAGGAAAATACTAGGAAAAAGAAATACAAAAGGCGTATGAGCGAGTGAAAAATAGGCATATTAAACGAGTATGCGAAGAACTTAAAGAGCATGTAAAGAACATTAGACCACCATTAAGTTACAAAAACGTTAAGTAGTTATCTAAAAAATTTAAAACACTTCTTCTTCTTCTTAAGATTTCATCTTCTATCGAAGGTTAAATATCAACATGACAATTCTACTTTTACTTACAGCAGCTCTAAATATATGGTTAGAGCTCTTGCTAAACCATTCCCTTAGATTTTATTCAACCAGGAGATTCAAACGCAGTTTGAGCAAAAGTCTTTCAAAATAAAACTATAATTTTATTTTCTATCAAAATGAAATACATTTTTGCGCTACGTAATATTCATAGCACCTCTTTTGCAGCTGGAATATTGGGTGTACCACTCATTTTTACCGCCTTTAGCGGTATTTTATTATTGTTACTTATTACATGAGATTTCTTTTACTTACTTTTTTGCGTTTAATAATATGGACACACTTAAAAAATTGGGATTTATCCTTCATAAATACAGAAAAATGAATATAACAACGCATTCCATTGTGTTTGACTGAAAAAAAAACAAAATATGGCATATGTTTCTCGCACGTGTCGAGAATCCAAAAATCGGATCATTATCTTTCATTTTCATTTTCCATCTTCGGTAATAGAATAAAAAGTAGACAGGCATGTGACCTAAATTAGATGACATATTAAACGGGTAGACATTCATATTCTGCAAACTTAAAACGCCATCTTTTCAAAGTTCAGACATCAAACGTTGGAACGGGGTAGCTAATATGTTATTTTACTTGTTTAAAGTAGGAATTTATTATATTATACGTAATTCTCTACGTGCCGGAACAAAGCACAACGGATAAAAATGGAAGGAATTCTCCCTTTTCTTTCTGCTCTCGTTCCATGGATCAACCGACCTTCTTAGAGCAAGGGCGCGAAGCAATTGTACATACTTCGACGGTTTTAATATTAAGTACCTATACAAAAACACAATGCAAATACATACTGGAGAAATATCAAAATCTGATTTTTTTTATGAGAATATTAAATTAGTATGGAATTTTTAATGACATTCTTAACCGAACAAGTAAGAATAAAGTCTACCATTTTTAATAGAAAATAACAATTATTAGTTATAACCATTATTATTAGTGATTGGTGTTAATATTAGCAATCACCAGCACCATCATCAGCCCGTTTAGAACATAGCTCTTCCCTGTTTGCATCCAGAGTGTAGGTGGCCTTCCTCTGATTTGTTTATCTGTTCTTGGCTTTCATTCGGTTAACTTGCGTATTCACCTTCCATCCTTCAGCCTTGTCAGCCCATCTCCATTTCAATCTTTTTATCTACAACATATTGTAACAAAACGAGCGATTGGTATTTATATGGGACTTTATTAATTATTTATTTATACAAGTTTTCTTTTACAAACTCTAGCTTAAACTAAACTTATTTACAAAATCCGTTCCTATTTATAGCCCAGCCGTTATTCTGGAACAATCCACTCTCATCTCTAGCTATCAGCTCCTTACGCCTACTTGAGGTACGTTCTCGAACACTCTTTACCCCTCCACCACCGAACTATCGATAGCGTCATTTTTCCACGTCTCGAGTTGTGTACCGTTATACGGGGGTCGGTCAAGAGTTCTCTTTCGTTACAATATGTATAGTTCTTCCACTCTATCTTTCCCCATGCAGGAAATTATTCACAAATTACTTTTTACACTAGGTCTCTTTTTTACTCTTAGAAACTAGTATCGCAGAATAAAGCCGCTTGTCCATAGAAACCACAATAAGGTAAACAAGGATAAACAATACGGCATTGAGACGCAATTTTGGCGTTTATCATTTTCAGTGACAGTGACATTAAATTTATTTGAATTTTTTGTTTATTTGGTTTTTCAAAAAATTATTTAACTTTTAATCTTTGTATATGTCATTTTATTTAAATTTTCAAAATTGTTAGAACGACGTTAACTGTTTCCCTCTTAATTTGATTACTTTCAGTAAGTACCAATTTATTTTTTACGCAAATGTGACAAGTAATATTTCTTAACCTACAAATTTTCGTTATACTACATGAGTGTGGCTATAGTTCTGTCGAACGGAAACTTATCTGTTTATTTTCGAGATTACTGTTTAAATTTGTTTTTTTTTTTTAATTCATTTATTACCGTTCTATATTTATCTTTACACTAGTAATAGTAAGTATGATGATGTTCGAGCTGTTTAATGTTGAGTCCATCAATCTCCTCAACAGTGAAAAAAGATTAAACACTTCAATAAAATAACTACAAAATACGTCCACCAATAAAAGCCATTTCCTAATTATTACATTGACAGTACATAACAATGATATTACACATCGACGTACGTTTCACTTAATGTTTTAATTTAGCTTGTTTGAAAATGAATCGTAGCGTTTGGGCAAAGATAAAATGGAACAACTATAACACTGGTTCTATTTCGTAGGGTTTCGTTTATGATCTCCTCTTTTATTGTGACCCTTATCAATTGAACGCTCCATTTTTCTTTGTACTATTCTTGGTTTTAAAGCGATGGTTTTTGTTGGTAAAGCAAACAAAGCGTTTTTGCAACAAAACGCTTTGTGGAAATTTATAAACACTAATACCATAGGTACCATAGGTCAGGAACAAGCGGGGTTTGTAAAGTGTAAAAGTACAAGGGAACAAATCCTAAACCTGAGACAACTCATTGAAAAGTCTAGAGAATTTCAAGTACCTATGATTATATGCTTCGTTGACTACCAAAAGGCATTTGATTGTGTAAGCTGGATAAATCTGTGGTCAATTTTAATAGAAATGGGCTCACCAATGCACCTGGTGACACTTATTAAAAAATCTGTACCAGTCCAATATAGCGACAGTACGACTAGATCATAAGTTCTCAAACCAATTCAAGACCGAGAGAGGTGTTATACAAGGATGCGTGTTGTCACCTGACTTATTTAACATTTATGGTGAACATGTCATGAGGATACGAAAGCAATAAAGTTGGTCTAAAAATCAATAAAGCTAAGACAAAAATAATGGTGGTGTAACATGTTACAAGAATGCCAGATAGGCATTCCTTAGGCATTCCAGATAGACCTTTGTCTATCTCGGGTCTAGTATAACTAAAGATGGTAACTGTGAAGCAGAAGTCGGAGACGTATTGGTATGGCAAAAAATGCGATGAGTCGATTAACTAAAGTTTGGACATATAGATCTATATCTCAAAATATCAAGATGAGACTGGTGAGTGCCCTTGTATTCTCAATATTTCTATACGGAGCAAGAGACTTGGACTCTTCGCGCATGCGAACGCCAAAAAAATGATGCCTTTGAGATGTGGTGCGGGAGAAGAATGCTGCGCATACCTTGGACAGCTCATAGGACAAACGTCTCCATTCTAAACCAACTCAAGATTAAAAAAAGGCTGTCCACAATATGTCTGCAACGAATACTGCAATTCTTTGGTCACGTGGTTCGTAGAGGTGACGACAGTTTGGAGAGATTAATTGTTTCTGAAAACGTTCCGGGGAGAAGATCAAGAGGACGATCACCAACTAGATGGTCCGACCAAATAAAGAATTCAGCTGGAAACTCATTCTGCAAAGCTCTTAGAGCAGCTGAAGATAGAGACCAATGGAGAAACATTGTTAGAAATATTGGAAGAAATAAACGACAAGAGAAAGAGAGAATACCATAGGTCTGTTGTATTTTATGGATTTTTCAATGAGTTGTTTTATTGTTTGCAGTTGGTCGTTGGTGCAAAATTTTGAACGAAATCCCGCTTGCTCTCTGGATTGGTACATGCTAGTTTTTATTCAATCTCGCTGTTGATTATTGTGAATAGTTTTTACAAAAGATTAAATTACCACTATTAGTGAGTTCCAGAGCTGGAAATGATATCAGGTACAATGTAACCTAAATATAATTTCGATAAGCTATTAACGGTCGCCTTTCCAGAAAGGGAGGAATGGGAGTCGAATAAATCGAATCTCAAACTCGCAGATCAATGATGATACAGAGAAAGCTCGACAACCGATGAAGGAGTTTCAGCTGGAGTATATGGAAGGAAATCAAGGCTAGGTCTTAGTGAAAGACTAGGTAGTCACACTTCTATCTACCAAGTGGAAATTTATGCTCTAGAGAATGTGACTGCAAGAACTAATAAAGAGGAACTGCAGGTACAGATCTATAAAAAATATTTCGGATAGACCGACAACAATAAAGGCACTGGAATCGAAGCGGATTCACTCCAAGGTAGTTTTGAACTGTCTTCTTCTTCTTCTTCTTCTTCTTCTTCTTCGCGCGACTAGGATTACTCCTGTTTGTCTGCCTCTTATTCTGTTTCAGTTGTTGTTGACTGTACATTGTCTTTCCACCTTTTCGGCGGCCTTCCAACGGGTCTTCTGCTATACGGCTTGTTATTTTTATAGATGTTCGCTAATCGATCTGGTTCCATTCGGTTTACATGTTCGTTCCAGTTTTTCTTTCTTGTTTTTATCTACCTGTTATTATTTTGAATTTTGCATCGTTCTCGTATACTTCTGTTGCTTTGTCTGTCTCTTAATGATATGCCCGCTATTGCTCTTAATACTTTTATTTCAATATTGTTGATTTGTTGTTTCATCTTTCTTGTATCGGTCCTTATGTCCGCTGCATATGTTAGGATAGGTCTTACTGTTGTCTTGTATATTTTTATTTTGCTTTCCGTGGTCAGATATTTGTTTCTCCATATGGTTTCTCGGAGGCAACCACTTACTCTTGCCGCTTTAGTTACTTGTGTTGTGGTCTCTGTTCTTATATTTCTGTCACTAGTGATCTCTACTCCTAGGTAATTGAATTTCATTACTTGTTCTACAATTTTGCCGTCTATTTCTAACTTGCATCTACGCGGCTCTTTACTTATCACTATACATTTAGCTTTTTCTACTGATATTCTCATATTAAGTTTATTTGCTGTGATATTGAAATTCTGGAGCTGCCTTTGTAGGTCATCCTCGTTATCAGCAATTAGTACTGCATCATCGGCATAGCATAGAATCGTGATTTTATGCGCTCCCATGTGGTATCCATGTCGTTTTCTTACTTCGTGAATTATTTGATTCATCACCATATTGAATAACAATGGGCTGAGCGAGTCTCCTTGGCGGATTCCTCCTTTTAGTTATATGCGTTCTGTTTCTTCTGTTGACAATATAACTCTGGTCTTGTTGTTCTTGTTAATTTCATTAATTAGCCTTATTATCTGGTGGTCTATTCAAAAGCACTTTTTAAATCTACAAAGCACATGTATGCTCGTTTTCCATATTCAATAGACTTTTCTACTATTTGCCTGTTAATAAAAATTGCATCTATTGTGCTGCGGTTCTTCTGGAAGCCTTGTTGTTCATCAGCCATGTTCGCTTTTTCCTCGATTTTATCTTTTATGACTGCCGTCAACCATTTTAATGTGCTGTTCATCAGACTAATGCCTCTATAATTTTCAGGATTTTTCGAGTCTCCCTTTTTGAGTATCGGTAGCAGGAGACTTTCCTTCCATTCCGCTGGTACTACTCCGATATTTTTATTATATCGACAAATAATTTTAGGAGCCATTTGAGTAGTGTTCCTCCTCCATATTTTAGCAGTTCATTATTTATCTTATCAGGACCAGGTGCTTTTCTATTTTTTAATTTCTTTATTCGTTTTTGTAGCTCTTCTTCTGATATTAGTACTCTATCGTGGGTTTCATTAATGTTTACTTCTCTGTTCTCTTCTACTTCTTCTCCATATAATCTCGTGAAATGCTCAGTCCATTGTGTCTCCGTAATGTTATCTATCCGTACAAATTCATTAATTTCTGTTTTTTGTCGTAGAGGTCGTATTCCATATCTTTGGTAAATTTCTCCCAGTGTTCTTTTTTGATGTTATCTATTTCTTGGTTTACTCTATTCCTGATTGTCACGTAGTCGTCTCGTGCCTCCGGTGTCTTCACTCTTTTGTATGTTAGGAAAGCTTGTTTCTTTTGATTTGCTAGTGCTTTCACCCTTTCGTCATACCATGGAGTTTTGTATTCCCGTTTATTTCTGTTGACTTTTCTTTAACCTAAAGCTTCTTCTGCTGCTTGTAGGATACTTTTTCTAATAATTTTCCAGGTTTCTTCTATATCCTTTTTAGTCTCTAGGTTATGGCTGTTTAGCTTTTCTGTTAGTCTGTTACTATACAAGTTTTGTGTCCTTTCGTCTTCTAAGCTTTCTATGTTTAATTGTTCTTCGACTTTTGTATTTCGTTTACGTTGTGTGTTGATTTCTATATTTATTTTCCCTAGTACCAGGCCATGGTCGGATCCTACATTGGCGCAAGATAGAGTGCGCACATCTATTATATCCCTGGAGTATATTTGTCTGTTTGTTATAATGTAGTCAATCATAGAGTTACGTCCTCTTGTATCTGACCAGCTGATCTTATGCTGTATTGGATGGTCAAAGTATGTGTTGTTAATTCGGAGGTTATTCAATAAACAAAGTTCTAGGAGTCTTTCTTCGTTGTCGTTGAGTGTTTCTTCGTTAAATCTTTGTGTAACTCCAGCCACAGGTATGTTTCCGACACTGGCGTTTAACTAGCCGAGAATTATTGTTTTACTACCGGCTATTGTGGTGTCCAGTAGATCTTGGAGCTGTCCATAAAAAGCATCTTTTTCTTCCTTGTTTTTGTTGTTATCTGTGGCATATACAGGGATAATATGTAATAAGTGTCGTGTGGTGAAGTTTAAGGCAAACCAGCATCATGTGTTCGTTGATGTATCTTCATGTAATTTTAATTAGGGTGGTGATTAGGAGGTTATTTCCGATCACTTTTTCACTGAAAAAAATAGGGACTGACATTCTTTTCATTGTGTCACTTAATCTTTGAGCTAGAGACTTTTTTTGTATTTGTGGAGATATATATTTTTAAATACTTTAAATTAGTTTAAACAAGTTATCCTCGAAAAATGCATAGTTTATCCGTCTTTTGACTTTGAAACTGTCTTCAAAATCTAATTCATGATTCAATAAATTGTGTTTTGACTAGGAAAGTTTTGGGGTAGTTCTGATTTCTTTCACTATATATGGATTTTGGGCTGCTGAATCCGAATATGAGGTTTGCGGACAAAATTTCTTGCCGAAACATTGAAAAAATCGCGAAAAAAGCGAAAAATTTCAGCTTTGAATCGAATTACAAAAGTCACTCACGCGTAACAATATGCTGGTATTGAAGGGAAAGAAAAAGCGGATTTCAAACATTCGATGGCTTTTACACATTATCTTTTAAAAAAAGATCCAAAGATCTACTAGATATGAGTGGAATATATCTACAAATAATTATCATAGGTATCCTAACTAGACACTGTCGTCTCAATGCGCACACGAACAAAATCGACAATGCTAATTGCAGATTTTATCAGACTGAAGACGAGAAAGTGGAACACGTAATTAAACTTGTCAGGTTTGGATAGCATAATGTTCAATAAATTTGAGCATTCGACTTTGTAGAAATCTCACCAGAGGTCATAATAGATTTTGTTAAAAAGGCTGGGCTTAAAGGAAAACGTTATCCTAGGGATGTGCCACAATGGACCTCTTATATATCTACTGGAAGGGTTGTTTAGCCCACTCATATTAAACTTAACCTAACCTATAAAGTAATTTAACATTGACATGTTAAAAAGATCAATTTTTGCTTGAGAATCAATATTTTCCGTTATCAGCGTTATACCAGTTTTATATAACGCGCAGTGTACTTTAGTTCAAATTTTGTAGATAAGTTTTATTGTAATTACGGCTAAAAAATAGTGTAAGTAATTTACAATCATTTCTACTTTCTAGTAGCTTTAAACATCTGCTAGTCAAACATTTTCATCATGCCTTCATCTTCGATGTCATAATACATGTGTGACGATGTTATTTTTAACTGTGTTTTTAACTAAAACTAACTAAAATATCATGTACGTTATACATGATATACATCTAACTAGCAGAATCCGGGATACTTCATTACCCACGTTATAAACGATATTGAATAATAATATTATCTTTAAACCATACCGATACTGAATATGTGCATAAAGGCATATGCACATCCGTTGTTTTATTTTATAACTTAAACAATTTCCCACATACTACTTTTAATCTAAGAAATTAAAAATATTTTAATTAAAAAATGGTTTTTGTTTCTAATTGATGCATAGTAGATATTAGCAAAGAACAACGTGTTCTCTGATATCAGTAGTACATCGAATAACAATAGTATAAAATATTTAGGTATCAAAAATCGTCACCAATGACTTTCATTCCGGATGAAATATTTGCCGCCCTTTCTTCTTTGTATTGTCAAAGTTCCATTGACTTCCATTGGAAGTCAATGAAAGACATCGGTATCGATGGAAAACTCATACAAGCAACTAAAATGTTATATGAGACCACTAACACCAGAATCAAAAACGGCAAAAATTCACTGGGGCATTTAATACTTCAAAAGGCCTCCGACAAGGATGCTGTCTATCTCCCACTCTCCGTAACTCTCTTTAACTGGTCAGTCAACTGCTCGCATTACTTGAAAAGGTTAGGTGATACCTTACCATGACCAAATTTTATATGTTTGTAACGTCTAAGTGGTTGTTTTTACTGTTTTACAATTTTTAATTAAAATTGAAATACCTAATATTTCATCATCCGGAGTTGCACAACAGATCAACTTTCTTAAATATGCAAACACCTACCACTCGAAGTAGTGGTACTTTTTTATACTTTGACCATTAGCTCTGAAGATCACATATATGTCGAAAGCGCTTAGCTAAGGAAATTAAATACATTTACACACTTTAATATACTTTTTTCACTTTCTTCATTCATTCAAGTGTGTACAAAATTTGTCAGTCTTTCAACTCTTTAAAATATACCTTGATCAATCCTTACAGAGGTAGACAAAAGCAGTAAAACCGATGGGACTGAAAGTGGGAGACGATTCAATATTTACATTATACTTTGCGGACGACCAAGTTGTTATAGCCCAAGATCAAGATGACTTACGCTATATGATACGGAAGCTAAATGAACATTACCAACAGGCAGGATTAGTAATAAATATGGACAAGGGAGAATACTTCATAGTGGGAAACGAACACATTGAAAACCTACCATTGAAACAAGGACATATTGTTGGTGTGAAACAATGCAAATATTTGGGAGCTATATTTAACAAACGAGGAAATAGTGAAGATGAAATACAACATAGGATCAATAAAGGTAGAAGCATCACTAGATCCCTCAATTCAATTTTATGGGACAACGATATCAGGAAGGAAACAAAGAGAAGAATATATGAAAGTATAATGAAGAGCGCTACAATCTACGGTGCAGAAGTTTGGGACGTAAGTGCAAGAAATAAAAAGAAGCTACTTAGTACAGAAATGGACTTTTTGAGGAGAGGTTGTCAGGTTTTGAGATTAGAACATGTAAGAAATGAAACAATTAGAGAACATATTGAAGGTGGAAAAAACTACAATAGACGGTATTGAAAAGAGACAGTTGACATGGTTCGGTCACGTTAAAAGAATGAACGAGACTCGTTGGCCGAGAAAAATATTAGAGTGGGTCCCACCGGAGAGAATAAAAAGAGGACGACCACGGAGAAGCTGAAGGGACAATATTCAGGAGGCAATGGATTCAAGGCAATTAGATGAAGATATGTGTTACGATAGAAAAAATTGGAAGCTGGGTATGGAGAGGCGGCGACAGCCGTAGAAATCCATTATATATTGTCAAAGTTTGTTATATGACTTGGCTTTTGTTACAATTTTCTTCTACTTATTTCGATGTGTGCACAGTTTCCTCTAGTTTCTCACAGGATTTCAGGATTTTGATATCTCTGATGACCTGGTCCTCCCAAGTCTCTCTGGTTCTCTCCTCTTGGTCTTTCAGTTTCTGGCTTGCGTCTGGTGATCATCTTTAATAAATCTAATCTCTGCGCTCTGCGCTTTAATAAATCTAATCATATCTTCTTCATTCATTATGTCTCTTAGTTCATGGTCCATTCTTCTTCTCATTTCTCCTTTTTCCATTCTTATCGGACTCATAATCCGTCTAAGGATTTTCCTTTAATTTTCCTTCACCTTTTTCTATGAGGCACACTACCTCAGCTGCGTATGTAACTACTGGTACCATTGCAACTCTGTATATTTTCAATTTCTCAGGTAAGCAAATTATATGTAATCAAATTGTGGTGGATATAGTCAAAAACAAGAATAATGATCATAGGGCACATAATAATTTAGCGCACATATACCAAGTGGCTGATTTCGCAGCAGTAGACAGATTTCTATACCTGGGGTCTCTAATGACCAACAATGGCGAGAGCTATGTGTGGACTAGCAATGGCCCGAATCGCAACAATTAAATTAATTATTAAAATATGGGAAAACCGAAGAATAAGAAGGAATACTAAGCTCAGGTTGGTAATTTCTTTATTTTATGCATGAAAAATAAGGGAATTCAGCTACATACGCAACTGAATAATGGACCCTCAAAAAACCGAAGCCATCGAAACGTGGATCTACAGAAGGATTATATGCGTGTCCTGGACATAACAGAGAGCCAACCTGATAATTCTGGAAGAGCTTGATATAAAAGAGAGGCTATTAAAAAAAGTGAACTGGGCACACCTAAATTGCTTCAGCCACCTAGCCAGAAGAACGGGAAGTATGGAACTATTGGTAGTAGAAAGAAAGGTAAAAGGTCGAAGATCAACAGAAATATCTTCAACACGATGGGCAGAGCAAATAAAGACTTTTGTGAGAAAATCCCTACACGAAGCCGTGCATCTGGCACAGGATTGTAGCCATTGGAGACAGCAAGCTAACAATATTTGTGACCACGCCCTGAAAAGCGCTCAATTAATGATTTGGATTTTATACGAGCTAAGGATAATTACATAGTTTCTTGGAAACTGGAATGAACCAACTTTAAAACATTAATATAACAGCAGAAGCTGATCCACTGATAGGGAAGCAGCAGCATTTATTGCAGAAAATTATTGAGGAAGCGAATACGAATGTAGGCAAGTTGTTAAAAGAGTCAGGTGAAAAAAATATAGAATTAAAGTTATCAGACAGGGCCGTAACTACGATGTTGGGGCCCCGGGGCAAACGTGATCTGGGGGCCCCTACCGTGGGGTCTGGGGTTTATCCCCCAGCGGGGGTCCGGAAAAATGCTTGATATTTAACCCCTTGAAAACTCATTTTAATGCATTTCATGACTGAAGTTTCTTGTACCTACATATTGCTATTTTAGTTGACCAACACAAAAAATTTTGAAATCACCTTATTTTAAGTTAAATAATTTCTTATCTGTTTTATGCAAGTACATTGTTTAGCTACAATGCGGTTCCTTTCACGTAATAATATGTGGCCTGGGGTAAATTGGTTAAGACAATATAGCTGGGACGGGGGGCCCATATTCCGGTTGCATTTCAGTTTTTATTTCGCCAAAATGACTAATTTTCTCAGTAACAATTTATATCTTTACGAAAAGTCTCGGGGGCCCCAGCTTAGCCCGGGCCTCCTCTTTCAATGGCATTTTAGGTTTTATTACGCCAAAATATCTAATTTTCTAGGTAATAATTTAAATTTTTAAAAATGTATAAACATTCTCAATTTCTTTGCAAAACGAAAATGCAGCAGCTGCATAAAACTCTGGTTAAAGTGGAGAGTGCAGGAAGAGTCTATACCGGTTTCGGAGATCTTTTTCCCCTCATCAGTAAACCCATATCCTCTTCTCTCCGCTTTAACCATTTACCATAGCTTGGGCCTTCCCGAATTGCAAAGAAAGAAATGTCACGGATGAACTAGGGCCATCTACCGAAAAACAAACTAAGTTATCGATCGAAGCAGCGCAGAAAACGACAATAAATATCGCCTCCGTACCACCAGATTGACAACAGGTGGAATACTTTCTTTGGTTACACCTCCTGAGACTTTCAAAATTTATAAATCATACAGGGTGCCGAGGAAATTAAGATGAGAGAATTTTAAATAATTCACAACTCATCTACTCAGCGTGGTAAAGCTCCAACAAGAAAGATTCCTTAATACTCAAACAAAAGAGTAAATGAATTAAAAATGTATAAACATTCTCAATTTCTTTGCAAAACGAAAACGCAGCAGCTGCATAAAACTCTGGTTAAAGCGGAGAGTGCAGGAAGAGTCTATACCGGTTTCGGAGATCTTTTTCCCCTCATCAGTAAACCCATATCCTCTTCTCTCCGCTTTAACCATTTACCATAGCTTGGGCCTTCCCGAATTGCAAAGAAAGAAATGTCACGGATGAACTAGGGCCATCTACCGAAAAACAAACTAAGTTATCAATCGAAGCAGCGCAGAAAACGACAATAAATATCGCCTCCGTACCACCAGATTGACAACAGGTGGAATACTTTCTTTGGTTACACCTCCTGATAACTTAGTTTGTTTTTCGGTAGATGGCCCTAGTTCATCCGTGACATTTCTTTCTTTGCAATTCGGGAAGGCCCAAGCTATGGTAAATGGTTAAAGCGGAGAGAAGAGGATATGGGTTTACCGATGAGGGGAAAAAGATCTCCGAAACCGGTATAGACTCTTCCTGCACTCTCCGCTTTAACCAGAGTTTTATGCAGCTGCTGCATTTTCGTTTTGCAAAGAAATTGAGAATGTTTATACATTTTTAATTCATTTACTCTTTTGTTTGAGTATTAAGGAAGCTTTCTTGTTGGAGCTTTACCACGCTGAGTAGATGAGTTGTGAATGATTTAAAATTCTCTCATCTTAATTTCCTCGGCACCCTGTATGATTTATAAATTTTGAAAGTCTCAGGAGGTGTAACCAAAGAAAGTATTCCACCTGTTGTCAATCTGGTGGTACGGAGGCGATATTTATTGTCGTTTTCTGCGCTGCTTCGATTGATAACTTAGTTTAAATTTTTAAGTTATTGTCTCGGGGGCCCCAGCTTAGCCCCCTCAGCTTTATGTTGAGATCTAGGGTGCATCTGTAAGGTCTTTTTAAAATTGTGTTATTTGAAACTATTTCGTTGGGATCGGCTTTTAAAATACATATTTTTATTTTCCTCGTTAAAATCTATGCACGGCCAACCAAACGAGGACCCCTGCGGGGCCCCTCTTGGCTGGGGGCCCCGGGGCACTGCCCCGGTTGCCCCAATGGTAGTTAGGGCCCTGTTATCAGAATGATTACGGATGCCATGAAGAAAGTCTTCAGTATAATAAAAAGAAAACAACCCCTTATCACGATGTTAGTTTCAAGTAGAAAAAAATGGCAACTATTGAAGAGTTGGACAGGTTGTATATTAGTGCAGCCAATAGCTTGACATGTAACACTGTTGCCATATCCTCAATTTTTTCACTAGTTTTGAAACACCAATAAAGTAAAGTTCTTTATGTTGCTGTTTAATACAAAAGCTCAAAAGAGGCATTTTAATTATAAAAAATTAGATAAATAGGTAAATTAAACAGATGAATCATTATAATAAATTAAAAAATAGTTTTGAAACATCAATAAAGTAAAGATTTTAAAGCTCAAAAGAGGCATTTTAAATCAAAGTTAATTAAAATTGTTATAAAGAAGAAGATCAACTGATAAAACTTTACTTTATTGGTGTTTCAAAACTATTTTTTGTATATATGTATGAAAAAATTGAGGATATGGCAACGGTGTTACGTGTCAAGCTATTGGGTGCACTAATATACAGTGCGTCCATAAAGTAACGCATAAATTCGATATTTCGTAAACCAACGACTTTAAGAAAAAATCCCGAAAAAGGTCGATTTTTATTTTTTAAATTACGATTTTTTGGAATATATATCATACTAGTGACGTCATCCGTCTACGCGTGATGACGTAATCGATGATTTTTTTAAATGAGAATAGGGGTCATGTGATAGCTTATTTGAAAGGGTATTGAATTCTCTATTCACTAATGTAAATATTAACATAATTATTTATACAGGGTGTTCAAAAAAATATTTTTTAATTAAAATAATTGAGACAAAAAGAAGAATGTATGTAATTTATAAGCGAAGAACAATATTTATTTGTCAAATAAACATTTTTTTCCTGTTTTCTGACAACATTAAAACGTATTTTGAATTGGATAAATTACATACATTCTTCTTTTTTTCTCAATTATTTTAATTAAAAAAATGTTTTTTTGAACACCTTGTACAAATAATTATGTTAATGTTTATATTATGGAATAGAGAATTGAATACCCTTTCAAATGAGCTATCACATGACCCCTATTCTTATTTAAAAAATCATCGATTACGTCATCACGCAAAGATGGATGGCGTCACTAGTATGATATATGTGCCAAAAAATCGGAAATTAAAAATAAAATCGACCTGTGTCGGAATTTTTCCTTAAAGTCGCCGGTTTACGAAATAATGAATTTATGCGTTACTTTATAGACGCACTGTATAACCTGTAACACAGCGATGTAATACACCCAATTCTTTGGAATATAAAGATCCTTTTTCACTTTAATATGATGATTCTGATTGACGTTTACTCTTCGTTTTGGTCTTAACTATAAACTTAACATACGTAACTCAACGTACGCGTAATTCCATAACAATTTTAGATGAGTTATTGATATTTTAACAAATGTATGTTAATTCATTATAGGCATTCTTGCAGAAAATATATTATATCGAAAACTAGAGATCCTACGAAAAACTTGTAAAAACAGTTTTTGCTTAGAATGGCCCAAAAATACAAAAAAATGTTTTATTTTGCAAAAACTCGCTGTTATGTGATTCCTCGAGTTCTTTGTTTATAACAATATTATCGACATCCGGATCGATTGTTACCCAAAAATTTCGTGTTAAAATAGACGGTTAAAATACGGGTCAAAATACATAAAAAAATTTCGGTAAGTGCATCTGAATTAAGGAGGCCGTTGTACCCCCACTGGCGACAGGATTAATTCAACGTGCCTTGGTTTATTTATTTCTAGTGCATCTTCATTATGATTGTAGTAAAGTCGCCTAGAATAATTTATAAAACAGTAGTATAAAATTCGTTTAAAGTTTTTTAAGTATCTTGTTTATCAATGAGGGTTTTTAAAAAATTTGACACTGACTAACTGACTAAACTTTACGTTTAACTCAAAGGTTAAAATATTTCAAAATTCTATCTTAGTCACTACAAGATTAAATCGATGAAGGTAGGTAAAATTTCAAAAATTAGAATTTTCTTTATTGCCCTACATATGTATGCACTATTCCTGTTTACAAGTTTATCCAATTTCTATATGAATATTCCTGTGAAAATTTCAGCGAAAATAAAATTGCGAGTAGAGATATTTCTGCAAGAATATACGATCGACGTTTCACTTCCGAAAACCATAAAATATGAATACTTTAATCTTGTCCTGGACAGCGTACATAACGCTCCTCCATTATTTTGTATTTTGTAGATTCTACTGGTTGTCAACAAAAGTTAATATCAAAATATACAAATGTGTTAATAAATTGTGGCTTAACTTACTGTTAAAGGATATAGTGATTACCTGAAAAAGAAAAAAAGTAGATTAATTGTTTGAAACACCAAAACAAATCGTAGTACATACTAGAAAAATTTCAAAACTAATTTTAAAGAATAATTGTCATAGCACACTTCTGCAATTTATTTGATAGAGGGCGGCGTAGATTCGAACATTCAAAAGCTAAGAGTTTGGTAATGGATCTAATCTTTAACATAGCTACATGCTTTGTCCAACAGAACATTTTTGTTTATTTTTAGACTCAAAAGAGTTATTCATCTCTGGGTTCTCCTATGGGTAATGCTTTTTATATCCGTGTCCATGCTTTTTCCTAAGATGGGACACATGTATCACACTATCAACTATTTGTATGCGTGAAATAGGCAGTCCTTCACATCAATGCGCCCACACGGTACCAAAACTATAATCTCTCAGATTTAGCAAGTTCTCTGGAGTATCACTTATGTAACAGTGTGTTCTCTGTGGCATCTATATCGTGGTCGCATATATGTTGTTACATATGGCACATATGGCACCGATGTTGTTACACCAGAAGTGCACTAGTCGCAGGACAAATCTCACCGTAAAATAAGCAAATTATGGGTAGATAATATGATCGGTCATAATACCCGTCTGCGCGCCAATGGTGAATATTAAATTCTTAATTGTATGTCAAAAAATGGGCAATAACTACGTCTTAAAACCCACCAAATTTGATATGCATATCTCAAATGGTTTTAAAGCAATAAATAAATCGTCAGTTTGTAAAAACAAATTGAACATCCCGTATCTCGGAAACGAAGCGTTTGCGGACATATGTTTATAAAGCAAACTGATATTATATTCTCATGTAAAATTACCCCTTAAAGTTTGTCGCACTTATTTAGAAGCACCCTGTACTGATGAAGAACATGGCAAGTTGTTAAAGTACCTAACTTTTTTATTATCCAACATAAGCGAATGAATCTAAAAACAGAATGTTAAGAAGACCTGAGGGTTGAGACCTGAGTAGTTGGGTTTTAATTTCAGTATTTTCTAAATGCTAGAATAATCCACAGGCTGATGCGAGCTTTGAGAAAAAAAACACAGTTTGATTCGTACACCCAGTATACAACGACAGTTTACCAGTCTAGCAACAATATTATTACAGCGATATTGCTAATGAATAAGGCTATATCATGGTAAAAAAATCACTTGAATCAAACGACGGGTTTAGGAAATTCGTGACATCAAATTGACCAAATTTTTAAGTGGATCAATTTTTTTGCACGTGAGTGTAGTAAGCCGCATCTAGCTACTTTGTTTTTTGTATTTGTTGAATAATTACCTCGTTTACAAAGTAGAGTCGGCGCTTTATGGTCTTTACAAAGAATCGATTATTATGTCCATATTACTTCGGTACTTCAGGTGAGTACCGATCCGATAAAGAAGAGATTTTTTTAATAAAAATTCTCATGTCTCAATTTTTTTTTCAAAAACAAAAAATATTTATATTTAAATATTGCAAACTGTAACAAAATTGACCTTAGCTCCCGGTCTATTTCTTTTATGCAAGAGGAAGGTCATATTGACAGTTCGATCTACTTCAATTTAACTTACTACTAACATTTTATCACATGTCATTTCGTAAAAGAGCCAGAAATTGATCACACAAAACATAAATCTCAGCGATAAAAGAGTTTTATTGACTGCATTATGAACGTTTACATCAAAGAACTTGCGGTTGTTTTGAAACTCTGAAAATTGCCGGAAAACATGGAAAAAGAAAGCGAAAGATATAAAAGCCTAATATTTTATGCATTTCCGTCCTTTCTCCTGAAATGTAGCCTCAAAAGACAAATCTGAAGTGGTATTAATGGCCTAAAAAATCAGAAGTGGGACACTGAGAAGTGGGACATTAAGGGAGGATCAGCAATAGGATATTAACAAAAAGGAGACCATAAAAAGGGCAGACTGGTAATTTTTGGAATAGATTTGGAAATGGCGTTGCTGTGGTTGTCTACTACAAAATATTTCAAATACAGAAATCATAATTAAAACTAAAAGAGCAAGTCAATTACCTCCAGGTTATTTTCGGAAATTCTAGTTTTACCTCTGTTTACAGAATAGGTAAATAATCTGCAGTGGAGCGTTATGGGTTTGAAATGAACTACAGGGTGGGGCATTAGTGTGACAAAGTCCAATTACTCGTTTGCTGTAAGAGATACAAAAAAAAGTTATTTAGGTAAAAGTTGGGGCACGGATAGGACCATAATTTACAAATATTTTCAGATATACAGGATCACCCGTATTGACAGGGTGACACAAACTTATGTTTTTTGAATGGAACACCTTGTATCTTTTTACATTTTTGGATTCTCCTCGATGTCTTCTTTCTCAAAATACACGTTTTGTAATATTATATGAGGTAGATTAAAAGATAATCACGTTTTATTGTTAATTTCGTAGCAACATTCACACCCTGTAGAATTGTAGTGATTTGACATCAAAGTTTCTATTTATGGTCAAACGATTTTTAATATAGTCTACTATTGTTAAACATTAATAATATTTTTCCCCATAATCATCACTACGATGATGATTACTACAATTACAATCTGGTCATAATTGACCAATGAGCAATTTTAATTTAACCTAAATTACTACTGTACCTCACAATTAAGAGCTTACCCCATAGCGTCTCTTATCTAATCTAACAAGATAGTGTACTATTCTAGCATACACACTAACGCGCACAAGCACTATGCTCTGCTTTTTACTATCACCTATCACTTAAACGAATTAATAATATAACGAAAAGTTTAATATTAATATGCAGGGTTGGTCAAAACTCGGAATGAATATTTTCTGAGATTTCTTAAATGGAACACCCTGTATTTTAGTATTCTAATGAAATGATATTTTATGGTACTTTTTTATTTCTTAAGCCTTCCTTATACCTAACTGCTTTAATTTTTGAGTTATTCGTGATTCTTTAATCCAAACATTAATTGCAACAAAGATTACGTGAAATTTTATTAGGTGGCTGTGCAAATATTCAATCAAAAATAATTTTTCAAAAAAAAAAGTAGATATTAATCTAGACTGATCCTTAATTTATCAATATTAGATAAGATATCCAAATACCTACGTAGTTAAGATTGTTGGTGCGTAAAATATGAATAAAAACATACAAGCTTCTACCTAGTTGGCTATGACAATAAATTTGCTAAAACATTTGACATTATACTATTTTTATAGTTTCAGTTGCTTTGTTACCAATACTAATATTAATTTTTTTAATAAGTAACTGATGAGTAATTGGTTAAAATGTTTTTTGTGCTAGGAGAGTATAACAAAAATGTGCTACTAGCAATAAGAATTTTTCATCAGCAATTCCCTAATAAACGAAAACCAAGAAGAGAAACTTTTTAAACTATGTATACTAAAACGGTTTCAATGGACTGGATACTTAAATTACGAGAAACCTGATCGAATAAATCTATTGTAAATGAATAAAATTAATTAAATGGAATCCTTAGTGTAACTGAGGATCTGCATATTAGGAAGAACGTTCTTATAATTTAACTATCTAGACCTAAACTGTTGAAATCGTTTTAAGCAGGCCACGCACTGAATTGGCAAAGAGCGATCGGCTCGACTAAGAGCAATCGGCAGATTTTGCTATACATGGAAATAAATAAGCCACCGCGCACCGCCTAAGAACATTCGACAGAACTCTAATGTAATAATATTGGTCATTTTGCTCCAAATTGTGTTAGGGCTTCCTTTCATTTTCCAACATATTTTATGCATAAACAAAAGGTAATAAAGGAATAAATTCAGTACTATGCAGCCAATACATATCGAAGTGCGGATTTACCAACAGATCACAATATTTTGGTAGGAATAATAAGACTGAGATTAACTAGGATTACAAGGTCGAATAAGCAAACAGTCGCTATTGATAGAGAAAAGATGTCAAATGATACTATAAACAAGATATGAACACTATATTAGAACAAAAATTACCAGCAAACAAATTCCAAAGATAGAGAAAATATATCAAATGATACCGTAAAACAAGAAATAGACGCAGTAAACAAAAAATTAAGTTGACAGCAACCGAAGAGAGAATAAAATGACTGAGAAAAACTGGACCAGAATTATTATAGATAAGTATATTAAGGAGCGTTCAAGAAACAAAATTAAGTGCAGTAAAAACAATAAGAAAACAAGGGTGGATGTCAGAAGGAATACTGTGATTCACGGATCAAAGAAGAGAAATCAGAAATAAAGAAAAAAACGAATATAAGAAGATCCACGCAACAATCGGATAGAAGATAAGATATGCGGAAACTTCGCTTGAAACAAAAAAAATTGATAGAAAAGAATGTAAAACGATTAAACACTATGCAAAGAAACACAACACATTTCATTTGCTCAAGAAATTAAAAGAGATCGCCAGAAACAAATAGAAACAACTACCTATACACAGAACAAAGAGTAGGTAGAACAGTATACACCGATTGCTACAACAGGTCCATCTATAACAGAAAGGGAGCACATATAATTAGACCAGGACGGATCTGTTTTGAGGTAGATGTGAGAGGTGGCATTCGGTTTTTTGCAGATAAAGTTAGGTGACAACTTCAATAACTATGCTCCTTATCAAATATGCTCGAAACATTAATAAAAAAATTTAAATATTTAAAAATTTCGAAAAATATCGATTTTTTTTACTTTTATTGCTTATAACTTTAAAACCATTCATTTTGGAACAAAGTCGTAGGTAAAGAAAATAAAGATAATTGAATTTTGTATAATACACGACTGGTTTAAAATGTCCTAAATTATTACCCTTTCTGCAAAATAGCAATAAATAGAAAATAAGGGGGCAAAAAGACTGTTTTTATTCAATGTTTTTCAACCACTTTGGTTGCACTTAGAACCTTTATAATTGGCTTAGAAAATTCTTACATCATACTTAAATTGTCCACCAAATTTCACTAAAATCGACCTAATAGATTTTGCATAATAATTTTGCAATCTAAATTTTTTTAAAAAGGTTTAAATTTTTTAAAAACTTTCTTGCAGGACACAAAAGTAGGCCATTTAGAAGTTTGCTAATTTTATTTTTGGACATAAAGAAGTTCCCTACCTATCTAATACACTTTACAGAATTAAAATCGGTTTATTTAAGCGGCCTCAGCACTGTTTTAAAGTTATAAACAATGTTTTGGCTGATAAACAAATACGGTGAGGCCGTTTGAGTTGGAATAAATTCATTTTCTTGAGAATGGGAGACTCTGGAGATAAATCCCAAAACAGATCGATTTTTATTTTTAAATTATAATTTTTTGGGATAAATATCATACTAATGATAATACATATTTAATTCAAACCCTGTATAAATAATTATGTTAATATTTATATTAGTGAATACAAAATTGAATAGCCTTTCGATTGAGCTATCACACGGCACCTATTCTCATTTAAAAAAATCATCGATTACGTCATCACGCCCAGATGGATGACGTCACTAGTCACTAGTATGATATATATATATATATATATATATATATATATATATATATATATATATATATATCAAAAAATTAGAATTTAAAAATAAAAATCGACCTGTTTCGAGATTTCGTTCCAGAGACGCCTATTCTCGAGAAAATGAATTTATGCCAACTCAAACGTTCTCACTGTATTTGTTTATAAGCCAAAAAATTGTGTATAACTATAAAACAGTGCTGAGGCCGCTTAAATAATCCGATTTGAATTCTATAAAGTGTATTAGATAGGTAGAGAACCTCTTTATATGTAAAAAAATTAGCAAACTTCTAAATTGTCTATTTTTTCTTCAGAAAGTTTTTAAAAAATTTGAACTTTTAAAAAAAATTTAGATTGCAAAATTATTCTGCAAAATCTATCAGGTCGATTTTAATGAAATTTGGTGAACGATTTAACCTTTAACTACACGCGCTGGCGTACTTTGTACGCCAGATATAAGAATTCTACTGGAAATATATATAAAAATTTAATTTTTGACCTTGCTTATTTTTCTAACCTATCACTGGAATGTGCTTTACAATTGGGTTTTAGTTTCGTTATAATCGGCGTTCTGGAAAGATCGTAATTTACATTTTATTATTTGTTGTTTCCGGTAGTGGACAATATACCCCAGGATTATATTACTATAAGTCGTAATATAAGTACATATTTTAATTGTTTTTTAGTCATTATGGCAAAAAATATATTTTTTTTTTGTAAACAATACTTGTTCTCCTGTAAAAAATCACATTTAAAAAATTTTTTTATTAGTAATTTTATTTATCATGGAATCCAGTTATTCCATGATTCCAGTTATAAATCCCAATTGGCTTACTGAAAAGGAACTCCAAGTATTCACTGATGCCGAATAAGGTTTATAACAAACAACTAAGTGTATTTTTTCAAAAAAAATTAAACAAATCGGCTGTTTTTAAGTGTATTTTCTTGTGGCGTACAAAGTACGCCACGCGTGTAGTTATGGTATAACTTGATGCGCGGGTAGTTAAAGTCTAAGGGCCGGTTGTTCGAACACTAATCAACATTGATCACTATCAAATACTTAATTACTGTCACAACTGTCAATGTCAACTTTGGTTGGGTTGCCGAAAACATAATTATTGATGACAATTATAAAATTAGTTACTCAATTATGTTAATAATTGTTATGTTACTTGACTAACTAATCTCATACTTATAATTAACTTTGTTTTCAGCAACCCAACCAAAGTTGACATTGACAGTTGTGACAGTAATTAAATATTTGATAGTAATCAATGTTGATTAGCGTTCGAACAACCGGCCCTAAGTATGTTGTAAGAATTTTTTAAGCCAATTACGAATGTTCTAAGTGAAACCGAAGTGGTTGAAAAACATTGAATAAAAACAGACTTATTTTGCCCCCTTATTTTGTATTTATTGCTATTTTGCAGAAAGGGTAATAATTTAAGACATTTTTAACCAGTCGTTTATCATACAAAATTCAATTATCTTTATTTTATTTCCCTACGACTTTGTTATAAAATGAATCGTTTTAAAGTTATAGGTAAAGAAAGTAGAAAAAAATCGATGTTTTTCGAAATTTTTAAATATTTTAATTTTTTATTAATTTTTAGGGCATATTTGCCAAGGAGCATAAGTTAATTAATATTGTTGAAGTTGTCACCTAACTTTATCTGCAAAAATCCGAATGCCACCTCGCACATCCAAAAATAGACGTTTTTCACAGATCCGTCCTGGTCTAAATATAATATACAATAAATGCATATTATAATATAATAACGAGACGTAATAATCATAGCTGAAAAGTCTTAAGACAAATGCTACGGAAAATCGACTACGTCGTTATTTAGAACTGCTATCAATAAAGTTACCATAGCGAATATGGTAGCCAACTTGATATCCAAGGATCGATAACTTCTATAGAACTAGAAAAAGAAGAATAATGAAAATATAATTATTATGCACACATATACGTCTCTAATAACTGATTTCACGTACTAAAACGTGAAATATATTTCAAAAAAATTTCTTGGGTGTAATAAACAATGAAATTATATCGGTATCATATATGTAGATACGCCTAGAAAACAGTTATTCATTATTACAGGTATACGTGAGTAGACAGCCATCATAAATAACAAGAAGCAATGGCCAATAAAAGATCGTTTAATGAAAACATAAATTAAAAAAAAATAAAAATTAAAAGCTCTCGGTGTACATGGGCAGTATAATTCAAATGAATTGTTTTTAGCGCGGCATCTGACAACTCTTCTGATTGATGGTGCAAAGAAAATTGTAATATTTAATCGAATTTTGTGAAAAATACGGATGTCCAGTGTAGTACGTATTGAAAGGATAATTTTAACTTCTATTTCTACATATCTAACATATACCTGTTTCAATAGTTTAAAAAGAAGACTAATGTCATGTATTATGTTATATATATATATATATATAACAAAAATTCCCCAAAATTATTCATTTTGTATTATTAACAGTCACTACATATTAATAATCATATATATATATATATATATATATATATATATATATATATATATATATATATTGTTATGCTCTGTATTTTCTTTCTGTTATGAGATTGATCAGCATATTCTTATTTTGATTAATTAATTAATTATTTTAATTACTACTTATGGAAAACAAAACCAAAATTAAATAAAACTTTCTAATAAAATCTATTCTCAGGGCTAATTTATTTTAATGTATTACCTTTGGTTTGTGGCTTCTAGTATCTCTAGTTGCTTACTTCATCCAGGACAAAACAGGGAAAATAAATATACTCAATGTCATATAAATTCTATAAACAGTATTTATTTATCAAATATACCATAAATATAAGATTTAAATGTATGCTAAAAATTAAATTTTCTTGCAACTATTTCTTATCTAATAAATGAATCTTGAATTCTGCTATCTCCTTTTTTTAACAAAATTTTAATTTAAATAATTTGTTAGACTGTTCTTACTATTATATAAAAAAATTTACTTTTCACATTTTGAATTGATTACTTATTTCTTCTTTGAATTTATGAATGACTAAATGATGCTGTAGAACTGTTCAATAAAAAATAAACAAATATGATATGTGATATAAAAGAACTCTCTCCGTTTCACAAATAATCTGACTAACCTTTTTTTCTCTTCTTTACTTCTTCTCATGGACTGTGTAGTTCTCGTCCAAACTGCTTCACAAACAACAACACTCGCTCGAAATCTCTCCTCAATTTTCTCTCTGTTCGATATCTTGTGCAAATTGATACCAACCGGCAACTCGTTCCAGACAGAAACAGGAATCTCTTCGGACACAAGGAGATTTTACTTCTCAACTCGATCAACGATTTCGTTTCAACACGATTCTGCTTACACGGCCGCCAACTTCACCAATTTACAACAACTTCTTACTTTTCAAAAACTGGCCTGCTCTCTCCAGATGTTCATTCTACAGTGAAACTTTTTTTCTCCCCCAAGTCAGACTCAAACACTCTATTCTCCTTTCATCCGTCTCTCTCGCCAATCACAAAACATCCGCTCTACACATTACATCCCGCCTTTCATTTCTTAAAAACAAATTAATTTTGTATACAACTTTTCCATTTTGTCAAATTCCAGGAGACACCAAAATTACTTTTGTGTTTCTACATGTTATAAAAACCCGATATACAGGGTGAGGCAAATAAAGGGCCTATTAGAAAAATCTCGAGAACTAAAGGCAACAGAATCATGAAAATTTGAATTAAGGGGTTTTGAAGAGTAATCTATTTAATGAAAATATTTTCATCTATTTGCTACTTCCGGTTATACCGGAAGTTGCTTATAACTTCGTTTTTTTTATGGGACACCCTGTATATTTTTAAACTTTTGGATTCTCTTCGATGTCTTCTTTCTTAAAATATGAGGTTTTGTAATATTATACAGGGTATTTTAAAAGATAATCACGTTTTTGTATTAATTTCGTAGCAATATTCACACCCTGTAGAATTGTAGTAGTTTGACATATAAAACTCTACCTACGTTCAAATGATTTTTAATATAGTCTACTATTGTTAAGAATCATTAGTATAGCTAAATTTTTAATTTTAATGATATTTTATGGTACTTTTTTATTTCTTAAGCATTCCCTATACCTAACTGCTTTAATTTGTGCTTAATTGTTAATCACACCAACAATCTTAGCTACGTAGGTGTTTTGATAGCTAAACCATTATTGGTAATTTTAAGGATCAGTCTGGATTAATATGTATTTATTTCTGAAAAATTATTTGTGATTGAATTTTTTCACGGAAAACCTAATAAAATTTTACGTATTTTTTGTTGCAATTAATGTTTAGATTGAATCACCAATAACTCACAAATTAAAGCAATTAGGTATAGGGAATACTTATAAAATAAAAAAGTACCATGAAATATCATTTCGTTACAATACTAAAATACAGGGTGTTCCATTTAAGAAAACTCAGAAAATATTCATTCCGAGTTTCGACCAACCCTGTATACTAAAATTTCAAAATTAGCTATACTAATGATTCTTAACAATAGTAGACTATATTAAAAATCACTTGAACGTAAGCAGAGTTTTTAATGTCAAACTGTTACAGTTCTACAGGGTGTGCATGTTGCTACGAAATTAATAAAAAAACGTAAATATCTTTTAAAATACCCTGTATAATATTACAAAACCTCATGTTTTAAGAAAGAAGATATTGAGGAGAATTCAAAAATGTAAAAATATACAGGGTGTCCCATTTAAAAAAACGAAGTTATAAGTAACTTCCGGTCTCTCCGGAAGTTACAAAGAGATACAAATATTTTCATTTAATAGATCATCCTTCAAAACCCCTACATTCCAATTTTCATGATTTTGTTGCCTTTAGTTCTCGAGATATTTCTAATAGGCCAGTTATCTGCCTCACCCTATATTCTAAAACTCAACGATAATGGTGTTTACTGTTTACCGTCTGTCCTTCCAAGAAGCATTTATAAATGTTCTACTGTTCATTTCAAAGCGAATACATGTAGGTACTTTCCAATCCGACCGTATTAATTGTATAAGTCAGTTCATAGAAACACTAATACTGAACGATTTTCACTGTCAACGAAACACTGCCTATGACCAACTAATACTATTTACAATTTTTGGCCATATACAGGCGATGAAAATCTATGATCTCGTGGTCTTTGACATGAATTAATTTTCTAAATTTTCCCCATAAAAATTATATAACAATATATATCCAAAAAATGACGACAGGTTACGGTTTGCTTTTTTCTTAAAGGTGTCAAACACTCTCTAGAGGAACCAAAGTATTCTTCTTTTTGTGTAAACATACCTCTGTCTGGTTTTTCAATGTGCCTTCAGTAAGTTGTCATTTCATCGTTTTCGTGGTCTATCCACTGATCATTTTTCTATTGGGGAATAGCCTCTCGCTGTCCTTACTCTCTCTCTCTCTCTCTCTCTCTCTCTCTCTCTTGTCGTTTCCCCATTACTGAGGATCGTGATTTCTTCAAATATTCCTAACAATGTTTCTCCATTGGTCTCTATCTTCAGCTGCTCTAAGAGCTTCGCAGAATGAGTTTCCAGCTGAATGCTTTATTTGGTCAGACCTTTTGATCTTCTCCCCGGAACGTTTCCAGAAACGATTAATCTCTCCAAACTGTCGTCACCTCTGCGAACCACGTGACCAAAGAATTGCAGAATTTGTTGCAGACATATTGTGGACAGCCTTTTTTTAATATTGAGTTGGTTTAGAATGGAAACGTTTGTCCTATGAGCTGTCCATGGTATGCGCAGCATTTTTCTCCAGCATCACATCTCAAAGGCATTAATTTTTTGGCGCTCGCATGCGCGAAGAGTCAAAGTCTCTGCTCCGTATAGAAATATTGAGAATACAAGGGCATTCACCAGTCTCATCTTGATATTTTGTGAGATAGATCTGTCTTTCCAAACTTTAGTTAGGCGACTCATCGCATTTTTTGCCATACCAATACGTCTCCGAACTTCTGCTTCACAGTTGCCATCGTTAGTTATACTAGACCCGAGATAGACAAAGGTGTTTACTATCTGGTATTCCTATAACATGTTAGTCAGTTGAATAGTGTCGAATCTGTCGATCACCATTATTTTTGTCTTAGCTTTATTGATTTTCAGACCAACTTTATTGCTTTCGTGCTCAACTCTTCGCAGAAGATCAAACATTTCTTGCTCATTTGCTGCTATAAGTGTAGTGTCATCAGCAAATCTTAAATTGGAGATTTTCCTACCAGCTACTGTTACTCCACCGGCCCATCCTTCTAAAACCATCCTCATGACATGTTCACCATAAATGTTAAATAAGTCAGGTGACAACACGCATCCTTGTCTAACACCTCTCTCGGTCTTGAATTGGTTTGAGAACTTATGATCTAGTCTTACTGTCGCTATATTGGACTGGTACAGATTTTTCAATAAGTGTCACCAGGTGCATTGGTGCGCCCATTTCTATTAAAATTGACCACAGATTTATCCAGCTTACACAATCAAATGCCTTATGGTATTCAACGAAGCATATAATCATAGGTACTTGAAATTCTCTAGACTTTTCAATAAGTTGTCTCAGGTTCAGGATTTGTTCCCTTGTACCTTTACCCTTTACAAATCCCGCTTGTTCCTGAGGTATTTGGTAATGTAGATAGATTTTTAATCTGTTTTTGATGATATGCAACAAGATTTTACTAGCATGTGTTATTAGTGACAGTGTGCGGTAGTTTTCACATCTGGTAGTAGTTCCTTTTTTTGTGTAGCGGGATATAAATTGAGGTGCACCAATCAGATGGCCATTTTCCTGAATTCCAAACAGCGACACAGATAGAATGGATGATATGTATTCCTTTGTCATCTAGTACTCTTACTACTCTATTAATTATCATTCGGCTTATGTTGTCGTTCCATTCATTTTTTGGTTTCTTACCGAGTTATTAATGTTCTCCACCCTGCATCTTCGTCGTATATCTGTATTTTTAACTCTGTCCCGTAGTGTCTTACCATCGATGTTTCAAAGGATTTTCATCTGGGCCGTTTCTAGCATTATTTTTGTCCTCTCTGTGTCGGGTCGTGTTTCTGCCGCGTATGTCATTATTGGTCTGATGACTGTTTTGTAAATTCTGCCTTTCATTTCTTTTGCGGTATTTTTATTTCTCCATATTGTTTCATTCAGGAAATCGGCGGGTCTGTTTGCTCTATTCACTTGATCTGCCACTTCTGTTTCGAGTTTTCCGTAGCTAGATAGTGTAATACTTAGACATTTAAACTGGTTTACTGTAAAGAGACCAAACTCATTAGACCGAAAGCAGTAGACCGAACTCATTAGACCGAAAAGCTCTTTACCGAAACCTCACTAGACCGAACAGCAGAAGACCGAAAAGCAGTTCTTTTTACTTGTCGCAGTAAAAGAGATAAGACTAATGTAATTACAACTAAATGTTATTTGGATGGTTATTATAAACAGTTAAAATGGTGTCACTCTACCCTTAATTAATTTTTACCGTTACTAATTTGTTTAACGGATGAACATTTTTTCATACCAGACTGTACAGAGTAATAATTTACACAGTCTCTATATAAAATAGTACAAAAATAAACAAAAAGACAGATATACAAAATCTTAGCATAATTTACTGCAATCTTTTTTAATTTATGTACCATTTCGGTCTAATGCTGTTCGGTCTAGTGAGGTTTCGGTAAAGTGCTTTTCGGTCTAATGAGTTCGGTCTACTGCTTTCGGTCTAATTATTTCGGTCTAATTGTCGTGTACCATTTAAACTCTATCACTCGTTCTATTGTCTGACCCTCCAACTCTAATTTACATCTTGTAGATGTAGTTATAACCATTAATTTTTTCTTTTGTAGGGAAATTAAAAAGTTGAATTTTCTGGCGTTTATACAATGTGTCCGTGTCCACAGATGGGGTGCTCAAGAGGAGAAACTTTTATATTTTCAATTTTAGCAAAAAATATCATTCTTAATAAAAAGTTTTGCTTGTTTTAAAACCCCATAAAACGAAATAAAATTCCAAGTTTTTCGAAACCTGCTTAATTTTGTAGCCCATTTTATGTAAATCTCTATAAATTTTTGCACTAAGTTCGAAATTGTAAAAATAATCTAGTGTTGCTGAGCTACGATGTAGCTTGGTAACTGTCAACTCCGATAAATAATTTGCGAATTGTCATTTTTTTTAGAATGTAAACGTTCAACAAAGAATATATCTTGTGAACTGTTATGCCTGATAAATATTTTGATTGTTCTAAAACCGAACTAAAGTTTGCTAAAGCCAACTTCTGCTGCTCTTTTTCGTAAACTTAACTTTGGATTTTCCCTAAGTTAGGGCAGTAGTTCCCTTTGGATAGTTAGGGCAGTAGCTGCATCGTCGTCCTCATTATACGTCGTTTTCCAACTCTCCCTATTTTCAACAGATCCTGTCTGATTGAATTTCTTTATTACTGTCTTCAATCCATTCCGCGTAACGAGTACCTACATCAGGATATTTTTCGTTGAAGATTTCAAAATCGCAAGTCAGTACGAAACAGCTCCAATTCCATAACACTTTACAAGATAAAAATTCTTTGTTGGATACTTAACATTGTCGTGTCGAAAAAGAATGGCAATTCTCAAATTATAGATTATTATTACCATTTCTTAGTGCAAACATTTATGGGGATTGGCTACAAAATTAAGCAGGTTTTGAAAAACTTGAATTTTACTTTGTTTTATGGGGTTCTAGAGCAAGCAAAACTTTTTATCAAGAATGACATTTTTCGCTAAAATTAAAATAAAATAGCTATTTGTATAACAAGGGAGGAAAGTGCTACTTTTCCTCCCGAGAATGAAGTTTACTGCTCTCCGCTACGCGTCGGGCAGTAATCATTCAAGGGAGGAAAAGACACTTTACTCCCACGTTATACATATGATTTTTCGATCTTCCTCAAATAACAAGCCATTTTCTCATTTTTAAATAAATTTTTTATGTAACTAACTAACAAAATTTATTAGAAAACTAAAACTAACAAGTAGGTACATTATAACTGTCAACTGTCAAATATATCTAAGTCAAATTATTAATGTAAACATTTTTAAATCAAAATAACAATGTACTGTTTTTTACCATTCTGCAAAATACAGGGTGTTTTATAAATAACATTAAAATGTATAGATACTTACGTAATAGATAATAGACTACTGTATAGGGCGTCAATAAGTTATTTCATCAATGACATACGATGACGTCACTTTTACTTTTCCTCCCTAGGGATTAAAAGTACTTTTCCTCCCCAGGGGGAAAAGTACAACTTTGCTCCCTAAAATCAGGTCAGGAAAGTATACTTTTGGTGGAGGTAGGTGGAAATAGCTATTTGTATAACAAGGGAGGAAAGTGCTACTTTTCCTCCCGAGAATGAAGTTTACTGCCCGACGCGTAGCGGAGGGCAGTAATCATTCAAGGGAGGAAAAGGCACTTTACTCCCATGTTATACATATGGTTTTTCCACCTTCCTCAAATAACAAGTCATTTTTTCATTTTTACTTAATTTATTTATGTAACTAACCAACAAAATTTATTAGAACTAAAACTAACAAGTAGGTACAATATAACTGTCAACTGTCAAATATAAGTAAAATTATTAATGTAAACATTGTTAAATCAAAATAACAATTTACTGTTTTTTACCTTCTTTTTACCATTTATAAATAAACGGTAAAATGTATAGATACTTACGTAATAGAAAATAGATAGGGAGGAAAATATTTTTCCTCCCTAGGGAGGAAAAGTAAAAGTGACCTCATGGCATTTCATTCATGAAATATAACTTATTGACGCCCTGTACAATATCTATTTTCTATACGTAAGTAAGTATCTATACATTTTAACATTTATTTAAAAACACTCTATATTTTGCAGAATGGTAAAAAACAGTAAATTGTTATTCTAATTTAACAATGTTTACATTAATAATTTGACTTATATTTGACAGTTGACAGTTATATTGTACCTACTTGTTAGTTTTAGTTATAATAAATTTTGTTGGTTAGTTACATAAATAAATTAAGTAAAAATGAAAAAATGACTTGTTATTTGAGGAAGGTGGAAAAACCATATGTATAACATGGGAGTAAAGTGCCTTTTCCTCCCTTGAATGATTACTGCCCTCCGCTACGCGTCGGGCAGTAAACTTCATTCTCGGGAGGAAAAGTAGCACTTTCCTCCCTTGTTATACAAATAGCTATTTCTCTTTGGCACCCCATCCGTGGACACACTGTATTAGATTGGTGCAGCATACTTTACAAACCGTCTTCACTTCGCGACATTAGAGTTGCATTGTCTGCATAGCAGATTATTTTAAGCTGTTTTTCTCCCATTTGGTATCCTTTTTTAGATCTAACCTTTTTATTATTTTATCAATGATTAAGTTGAACAACAGAGAACTCAGGGAATCCCCCTGTCTTATCCCATTGCCAGTTTCAATTGGGACACTGATTCTTCTTCTACTTTTACTATTATGTTGTTCTGGGAGATATTACGGATGTTACGGATCGTTTTAATAATACCGAGAGGTACCTCTCTTGCTTATAATAAATGAATAACGTCTTTTAATTGGAACCTGTCAAATGCCTTCTTAAGGTGCACGAAAGATAAATGTGTCACCACGAACCAAAGCCATACAGATCTATTAGCCTACAATCCTTTCTTGACAAAAATATAAAAAAATATTACATAATTACATAAGAAATGAATACTTTTCAAATATATCTATTCATTAAAACAAATTGCCCATCACCTAGCCAAAACTATCATATTATATCCCTTGCATTTTCTAGTAATACGAAAAGACAATATCTTCAAAAAGTGGCATTATGTGGGTCAGTGGATATAAAGGGGCATTTCATACCACATCATTGTTATCTATTACCATTGTCGCAATAGAAAAGTATAATTCCACTTTTTGGCAATAAACGGATTCCATACATGATCACTGATGTAAGAGATCGGTGGTCACTATAAGATCGGTAAAAGTAGCCTTATCACTTTTACCGTGACAGATACTTATTAAGCTCGGTTTTTTATAGACTTTGTTTGTATATCCTGTATCCTCTTTTGTGGTTACAAAACTAAATGCCATATAAAAATAACACATCCAGAAAAGGTAGTGTGTTGTTGTTGTTTGCTTTTTTCATGGTGAATCTGATTGATACTTCTTTACTGTTAACGCCAAATAAAATTTATACAGTGCTTCTGGTCCATGAAGCCAAATATGTAACAGCTACAATATATCTCCACCACACTGTAGTATCTTGGTCATATTTGTGAATACTGTTTTGCTCAAATTCCTATAAGTTAGTTAGTAAAAAATATATGTTGTTTGTGCATGGTGTTAATAGCGCCATTATAGCTGATACATTTTATTTGGTTTTTGTTGTTAATGTATAAAGTATCTCTCTCTAATGATTAATTGTGGTTTAATCGCATATAAATACAATATCCGCTTAAATATGCCCAAGAAAACAGTTTTAGAACCTCTTCAAAGATGTTTGATTCTTTTTTTTCAGGTTTGTTTAAAAAGTAGACTTTATAATTATCTAGGTTTTTGCTGCACAAAAATAGCAGTACCACGTGAAAAGTAAAATCGTCAGTTGGAGTATCGTTCTATACCGATTTCTCTCCACCAATTGATTAATCCCAAATAAAGTTTTCCCAAAGTTTCTTAGATAACGGCACCGTATTCTAATGTAAATATTTCTTAAACTGCGCCGGCACTGAGAGTCTAGTCCCACAGTGACGCCACTCTTGGAAACTCAGGAGTGATGTGTCTGGGAAAGGGTTAATTAATCCACGAGGAATTTAAAAATTGTATTGATTTAATAAATTAAAATTTTGTTAGTATAAAATTATGTCAGACAATATTTGACAACACCGACAAATTTTGTAATATAGTATACGTCATACGTATACGTATAGTATAATAACAATCGTACTTATTCCTTACGTTTCTTTTGTTCTACAGTAATAAGTTTTTACATATTAGATAGGTTTTTAAAGAGATCTCACAACAACCTGAATCATTAATGGTCAATAGATGTTCTCCTTCTTCGATTCTCAAGCCCATTCTTTTTCTTGAAGAAGTCCCAAAGAAAAAGGCATGTAGCCTGGTGAATATGTTGTGAATGTAGTGTTGGTACTAGAGTTATGGGGACATCTTCAGTTGACTGGTGGACATTATTATCTAGTAATCTAGTGCGATCTGCCTACAACTGCATGGGGGTTTTCTTGAAACGCCATTACAACGTCCAGTGTCTCTGCTTCGGACATTGATTTTCAATCACTTCTGGGGAGATCTTTAACACGATCCGTTTCTCAGGCTACGTAATCTTGGGCAAGTTCCCGTATTTAGAATTGAACAAATTAGTAACTTCTACTGAGTCCTCATTTTATCTCCACAACCAATAATGGTTAAAATCTCGATTCGTTGACTGACACTACATGAATTAATTTTAGATTAGAATAAGCATTGTTATCAATCAACGTATTTCTTCTTTCTGACCCTACAAAAAACTCACTTTAGTTTTATTCACAGTGATAGTACTCAGTGTAATTTAATTCAGTGAATGGGTATTTATTGTAATTCCATTTTACTTAATTAAGTACTGAATTTTGGTTAACCCTATTGAAATAAAGATTGGAATCATACTTTAGGATAGACAAGAATACGCAAAGGCGGCTAGGAGACCATTCAAATGTGGTGTCCCGTGGCCTCGGTTGGTATTTAAAAAAATCGATTACTTTATTACATCTACACTGATCACGTAATATCCAACACAAATGATTACATATAGCAATTGACAGCCATTCAAAATTTAAAATTGACTTGTTTTATAGTTATTAAGGTACCAAGGGTATTATATGATAATAACGCTTGAGGTCAATGGTTTGTAAAGGCCCTCGGGCCAAAGGCCCTCTGGATACACGTTGACCGAAAGCGTTATTATCCATAATACCCGTGGTGCTTTCAACGTTTAATGTCCGACTAAATATTGGCGTTTGGCAACATGGCGGAGATCGAGGAAGTTAAGAAAGAATTGAACAAATTGAATAAAAGTGATCTAATAAGGATAATAATTGAAAAGAAAGTGCCTTTGGACATAAAATCAAGTGATAAAGTGGTTAAGTATGTGGAAAGTGATGAAAATACCAAGTTTCCTGATGTAACTACTGAAATATCTGATAATAGTTCAACTGACCACGCCCATGCGGTAAGTCACTTAACATTAAAATATGACCTCAAAGTCGCAAACATCCAACTAGAAGCTTCAACACGTATTATCAAAGAACTTGAACGAACGATTAGTAATCAAGATTATATTATAAATTTGCTACAAAACCCAGCAAATTTGCAGGTTAACCATGTGCCAAATCATAGCCACCTTTACTTAACAAGCCATGAAGAGGAAAATGCAACATCGCAATTGATGACGTGCGTAGTCCGACTTTCGGACTACCGCTTTTGAAAACACAATTTTAAAGTAGAAATTCTGGTAAAATTTATAGTATTTTTTGAGTCGAACAAGAAAATATTATTAATTAGAAGTTTGTACAAAATAAAATTAAAAGTACTTCCTTGTAAGTAACGTTTATTATACAAAAAAAAAAAACCAATAACAAGAATAGACATGGGATTAATTTTTTTCGAATCCTAAGAAAACTAATGAGTATTTTTCAAAAATTTAAACCCAGAATGAAAGATTACGATAGGACCGAGGGCCGAAAGTCCCTGAAAACTTCTATGTTTATTTTAATAAGTTACAGTGGCGAAAAATTAAGAAAATTTAGTGTGATTTTTAGTTTCAAATATGCCATTCAAAAACAACTTTGTATTTTGTTCCTTTCCCTTTAAAGTTTTTCGCACTTATTTAGAAACACCCTGAATTGATAAAGAACAAAAATCTAGTTGTTAAAGTAGCTAACTATTTTTATTATCCAACATAAGCGAATTAATAAAAAAAAACCAGAATGTTATTAAGAAAACCAGAGTCTATATTTGGGTTTTAATATATTATTATTATTATACAAAAAAAAACCAATAACAAGAATATGTGTAAAATACTTTATTTTAAATAAATAATATCTTATTTTAAATTATATACAAATATTGCTAGAAATAACTATAACAACAATTTCTCACATGGTTGGATGTGAAGTGTTGGGGTTTAGAGTCGATAACTTTCTTTTTTTGTTATTCCCCTTAGAATTACTTTTCTTTTTATACTTTTTTGAAAATTCATCACTTTGATGCCTGCTATTTTTGTTTTTTGTATAATTATTTAAAACAATATTACACATAATTTTTATAATAGCAGAATAAACTTTGAAGGCATTTTCCCCACATTCACACTTAAATTCAAAATTTAAATGAAAGCCTTCATGTTGTAAACTTTTCATTACCAAACATGATAACAGCTTCAGGTGACAATTGTGCTGCAAAAATAATTTTTCAAGATTGGGACTATTTATAATAAATTCGAATGTTGAGCAAAGATGATAATAAATAAATTTTACTGAGTCTGTTGCTAAGCACAAACCATCTTTCTGCAAATAATCGTAGTAATCTGCTCCAGTTGTCTCTCCTTTATTGCAGAAAACAAGCTGTTTGAAATGTTCACAATAGTTTTTACTTTTATGAATTTGATGAGCCACATATCCACAAATATATAACTGGGTTGGTTCATCCAATTTATACACTTCTAAATAGTTAGATTTAAAAATTTGATGAAAATCACCAAGAATTTCTTCATTCCACTCCAATAATTCAGAACATTCATTCTCTAAATCATTAGAAAGTAAATTTTTGAATTGTTTCAAATCTTGAGTCTTTCCTTTTAAAATATTATGAATGCGAATTTTTTTTTCAGACTCTAAAATTTGGGTATATGAAACATTGTAATTACAGCCTGACAGATGTCTGTATTGCCCAAATCTTTTTTCTAAGTTATCGGTTTGAAATTTGCCTAACAGTATATATTGTATATCAAAATTTGAAAACGTATATTTAGCAATATCTATTAATGCTAGTGTTGTTCTTCTTAAAGCTTTATATGTATCTGTAGTCAAACCTATATAATTATTGCTTTAAAAAGTGTTGAAGAAATTTAATGTTTTCACTCTCTGTGGAATAAATTGGATTACAGTAGTAATCTCTTTTCTGAATTCCTTTAAATTTATTTTTTACGTTTACAATATTCCACCAATATTTTATAATTTGTAGTAAAATGGAAGTATCTTCTGAAATACATTTTATTCCACTAATTGTTGAGTCATGAAACAAATTTTCAACTAATTTTACATTCTGGCGTTCAAGATTATTAGGATATACAGTCTTAAAATTTAATTTAAAAGCTCGCTTAGTAATTTTATTCATTTACAATTTAAAAAAGTTTCTAATTTCTAAAAAGGAAGCTCTGCGTGTAATATTGTCTTCAAGATCTGGATATACAAATGTCTTAGAAATATCTTTTAGATTTAACCAGTTATTACGTATATTTTTAAAAATGTGGACCATATCATAGAATAAAAATATTTTTTCATTTGGGAAGGTAGGATTTGTAATGAAGATATCGTCTGTAAACTGACTGAACATATTTTGATTGACTTTATTATTATCGGTTACAACACATAAAACTTTCAGACCAAACTTTTGAACTAATTTAATAGTTTCATATACTATACTGGCCAGATCTGAACCTTTAATATTATGTACAGGAATTAATTTTACTACTTGTTTAAAATTTCCGAAAACAGAAGATATCATTAATGTTTGTACTGTATGCATCGGTAGGGTTATTAACTGCATAACCAGTTATAGTTTTTGACTTATAATGTGAGTTTTGTTTTAAATAAATTTCATCTATAAAAAGAGCAACTACTTTTTCTCTCTCAGACAAAGTCGAACAAATGTGTGTTAGGTAATGGTTATTATTTATATTATTATCTGGAGACACATTTAAACTACTAGTTAGCTGTTGCAAATGTCTTTTTGTGGGTAGACAAAAGTAGTCTACCAGACACTCATATGCAGCTGGGGACTGATTGTAAATATTAAGTGAAAATATTAAAGTATGTAAATTATATTGACGCTTCTTCTGAAGCATTAATTTTAATTGGTCTTGGATCAAAAGTAATGAACCCTCAAAAGTATCATTTTCACCGATTACTTTTATCGCAATTTGAATATGTTCATACGATTTTTTTATATTGTACATAAATGTATCGATTGAATTTTCTTTGGGAGGTAACATATACCGCGCTAACAAATTGTCAAGTTGAGACCATCTTGATAATTTACCGTTATAGTCCTGTCGCCAGGGGGGGTACAACGGCCTCGTTAATTCAGATGGACTTACCCAAGTTTTTTTTATGTATTTTGACCCGTAGAACACGAATTTTTTGGGTAACAGTTGATCCGGATGTCGATAAGGTTGTTATAGACCAAGAACTTGAGGAATCAAATAACAGCGATTTTTGGCAAAACAAAACAATATTTTGTATTTTTTGGGTCATTTTAAGCAAAAAACATTTCTACAAGTTTTCTAGTAGGATGCACAGTTTTCGAGATAAACGCGGTTGAACTTTCAAAAAATCGAAAAACTGCAATTTTTAAACCCGAATAACTTTTGATTAAAAAATAAAGTAGCAATTCTGCTTAGCGCCTTTGAAAGTTCAAGTCAAATTATGTCGGTTTTGATTATTTGCATTGCTAAAAATTTATTGTGTTATTGTTAAACAAAGCTACAAACAACTAGTGCGTGAGTGATGTTTCTATGATTTCTCATTTAAAATCGAACGAGTAGATAGAATAGGTACTAGTGCAATCAAGACTATTTCTACGTTACATGCGTTAAAACGCATGTAAAAGCACGGGAAACCCTACGTGTTTATAGCTTTGTTAAACAATAAAAAAATAAATTCTTACCAATGCAAATAATCAAAACCGATATAATTTGACTTAAACTTTCAAATGCGGTAAGCAGACTTGCTATTTTATTTTTTAATCAAAAGTTATTCGGGTTCAAAAATTGCAATTTTTCGATTTTTTTAAAGTTCAACCGCGTTTATCTCGAAAACTGTGCATCCTACGAAAAAACTTGTAGAAATATTTTTTACTTAAAATGGCCCAAAAAATACAAAATATTGTTTTGTTTTGCCAAAAATCGCTGTTATTTGATTCCTCAAGTTCTTGGTCTATAACAATCTTATCGACATCCGGATCAACTGTTACCCAAAAAATTCGTGTTCTACGGGTCAAAATACATAAAAAAAACTTGAGAAAGTCCATCTGAATTAACGAGGCCGTTGTACCCCCCCTGGCGACAGGACTATTAGGTAAAATCCACCTTAAATCATTTTTACTTAATTCATTTTTACCTATATATACTGTAACACTTAAGTCTTTTAATACTACTACACTGTTTAGCACTTTAACTTCTAAATCTGCATTTTCAGGGGTATCAACGTTTAAAGTAAAAAAGTGTAAACCTGTAGATCCTTCTCGGTAGTTCCAGTTACTTAAAGACAATTTAATTTGGAAACTGTTTTTAAGCGAATCAAAACACTCTATCATATCACTCTGTTCAATCTCGCTAAGCACTTCCTCGTGTCTTTTATTAATAGTCATACGCCTATTTTCGGGATCTGTTCTCTCAACAGTTTGTGGAGTTGTTAGATATTTTGGCTGATGTGGAAAAATACGAGGAACTGCAGAAGGTTTTAACTTAGGATTCGTTAATTTCTCTACATGTTTGTTGCCTTCCTTATCTACCCATTCTCTAACTCTCTCGATGTCATCAGAATAAAAATGTTTGGCACATACTACCGCTGATTTTCCAATAACAAAATTTTTCCTGTGGATACACTGTAACCAAAGTTCTCGCAGCTTTGGATCCTTTGGAAATAAAAATGTGCTTTCTGGTTGTTCATTCTTTTTAAGACTGCTATCGTAATTGCTTTTGCACTCTGGCACACAGCAACGGCGTGGCATCTACAAAAACAAAAATTATAAGTAGGTATGCCGTATGTAAAATACCAAACTTAAAGAAATTTATATAAACTTGCGTGCATAGAAATCAGCCCACTCAAAAATTTGGTAATTTTTGATGTCTCGTATTTCCCGAACCTGTTGGCCGATTTAAATTGATTTTTTAATATGTTATAGCCTGATTCTTTAACAATACCCCTGTAATAATATTGTTGCTAAATAAGTAAATTTTCATTGTATATATACCGGGCGTACGATTTAAACTGTCTTTTTTCTCAAAGTTCGCATCACCCTGTGGAATATTCATTCTAAGGGAATTTCGGCCCTCGGTGATAAAGTAATCTTTCATTCTGCGTTTAAATTTTTCAAAAATACTTATTAGATTTTTCAAGATTCGAAAAAAATGATTACATTTAAAATACATTGAAAATTTTGACAGGTGTCAAAATTTTGCATTTTGTTACTTTCCCTTTAAAGTTTGTCGCACTTATTTAGAAACACCCTGTATTGATAAAAGACATATTATCTAGTTGTTAAAGTAGCTAACTTTTTTTTATTATCCAACATAAGCGAATGAATAAAAAACATAATGTTAAGAAAACCTGAGGCTATAGTTGGGTTTTAATTTCACTATTTTATAAATGCCCGTTATACAATAAATTGACTGCTTAGCAACAATATTATTACAGCGGTATTGTTAAAGAATCAGGCTATAACATATTAAAAAAATCACTTGAATCGGCCAACAGGTTTAGTAAATATAAGACATCAAAAATGACAAAAATTTTAAGTGGACGCATTTCTATATGCACGTAAGTTTGTATAAAAATATATTATACTATAAAATATATTATATAAAAATATATTATATTGAACTAAAATCATCTTAATACATACCTTTTAATATTCTTTATAATTTGGAGCACGAAATATTGTAAAATGTTTGAGTTTTTCTGTAAATACAGTGAATATTATTTAAAAACATTTAAAAATAAATGAGAACTGTCAGAATTAACCGGTCTACGCTTAGATGTTGCCAAGTTTCAACTTCATGGCTTGTAAAGTAAAGGTGGCTATGGCCAAATACAAACAAACAAAGCGGTGTTGCCGGTCATCCTCCAAATTCCGTCGCTAAAGCTGAAGGAAAGAAAACCAAGGGCATACACGAGACACGTGAGAATATAACAATTACAAACCAGCAATTCTCAAGCGCCCTAACGCAGGCTCAACAAAGTTTGAAAATGAATGATATCCACAGTCTTGGCCAAAACCAAAACAAAACTCGGTCCGATGCAAAAGTTGTGGGCAATAACAGCGAGAGTGAGGAGCTTGCAACAAAAGACAAGGTGTGGATTTATGCAGCAAAGTATAAACAATCTTATAGTACACAAAAATTGGAAACATACCTACAAACAAAGTTTCCCGGGCATGAGTTCTCGTGCACTTTATACGAGAATAAGGTAAATGGATCCAATTCTTTCAGGATTACGGCAGATGCAGAATTGAAGGATATTCTTTTTCAACCACAGACATGACCAAAGGGAATAGAGGTGAGTGAATATTTTTTTCGCAGAAAATATTCCGTCAATAAACCTCCTAACCAAGGTAGATACTTTAACAGGAAAAGACAACAGTGAAAGTGTTATTTTAAAAAACTCTGTACCATTTTATAATAAACAAAATTCGTTAGCAAACTCTGACCAAGTTAGTCTAGTTAGTATTTTTCATGTAAACACCCAAAGTTTAATAAAAAAAATAGATCAGCTTAATGTTTTTTTGAAAAATAAAAGATACAATATATTATGTTTCTCTGAACATTGGCTCAGAGAAAACGAATTAACAACATTAAAGTTTGATAGGTACTTTTTGTCAACTTTTTTCTGTCAGAAGGTAAGAGAACATGGAGGTGTTGCAATTTTTAGCGATAATAAATTTTCTACACGACCAGTTTGTTTGAATGATATATCATGTGAATATGAGGGTGAATTTTGTGCATTAGAAATTACAGATATTAAAACTATTCTAGTAACAGTGTATAGAACCGGAAATGGGAATTTTAAAATATTTCTAGACCTTTTTGAAAAGTTATTGGTGTTTTGCTCTGCTAATTTTTTGGAAATAATAATAATTGGGGATTTCAACATTGATTTTAAAAAATCTTCTAATGAACTCAGAATTTTCCGTGATCTAATTTCTACTTTTGGCTTAACAATAAATATTAATGAATATACTAGAATAACAACTAGATCAGCAACTTGTTTAGATAACATCTTAACAAACATAAACAGTGGGATAGTTGGTTGTGGAATTGTGGACCCATGTATCTCTGATCATCTTGCTCAATTTATTAACTTAAAAATAAAATCTGAAAAAAATCATAGTGCAAATACATACACAAGACGTATAACGAGTAATGGCATACTGAAGTTGAAACATTCGTTAAATAACGTTGATTGGTCTTTAGCTATTTCTCTCAAAACAGCAACAGAATTAGCTCAATTTATTACTGAAATGTATCAAAAGTTAACTGAAATCAATTTTCCATTAAAAAAATTGCGAAGTCAGAATAAAGCTCCAATTTCTTGGTTTGATGATGAATTAAAACTTATGCGAGAAAATCTTTCCACAGTCAAGGTAATTGCTGACGTTACAAAAAATTATAGTGAATATAATAAGTTTAAGAAGCATTATAGATCAACAATATCATTAAAGAAAAAACTAGCTTATGGGTATTTCTTTTCAAATTCTGAAAATATATCTCGTGACAGTTGGAAAGTTATAAACTATCACAGAAATAAAGGTCAAAATAAAAAAGTTAGTCCTAGTACGATCTCATCAAACGATTTCAATAATTACTTTACTTCAGTAGCTAAAAATATTAGAGGTTCTTTCAGTTCTACAAATGAAAATGTAGCTATAGATATTTTGAAAGATGTACACTCTCCTTGCCACTCTTTATTTTTACTACCTGTTACTGATATTGAAATCAGAAATGTTTTGCGTGGCTTGAAAAATTCACATTGTACAGATTTTTATTTTTTAAACAAAAAAATAATTGTCAAAACTATTGATATTGTTATTGACAAATTAGTTTTACTTTATAATAATTGCCTTACTGAGGGGATTTTCCCTGATGTACTAAAAGTAACAAAAGTGTTGCCACTATTCAAAAAAGGGTCTTTAGATGAAATTGGAAATTACCGTCCCATCTCTATCATTCCCATTTTCGGTAAAATTTTTGAAAGCATTCTTAATACTCGTTTGATAGAATATCTAGATAAACACAAAATACTTAACTATAACCAATATGGCTTTAGAAAAAAGTGCAGCACTACACAAGCTATACAGAAAATTGTGAGAGATATAGTCGACGGCATGGAGGAAGATCATTTCGTGTCTTTGACATTGTGTGATTTATCCAAAGCTTTTGACTGTGTTTCGCATAAATTAATGTTGGAAAAAATGCATAAATATGGTATAAGGGGAACCACTCTCAATCTATTTAGATCTTATTTAACAAATTGGAAACAGGCAGTTTTTCTTAATAATAGCTATTCTGATTTGAACACGGTCGAATACGGGGTTCCTCAAGGTTCAATACTAGGACCCACTTTGTTTCTTATTTATCTGAACGATCTATTTCACTACACTTTTCCCATAAAATGTGTGTGCTTTGCAGATGATACCACTCTCATAAATGAAGACAAAAATCAGAATTTGATGTTTAGTTCTGACCGGAAGTATGTCTTAGGAAATAGTGTTAAACTCTTAGGAATTTTCCTAGATGATAATTTGGACTGGAGTGCTCATACAAACTACTTAAGTTCTAAACTTGCTACAACTATATTTTTGATACGCAACTTAGTTTTTATGATCCCTAAAAGTACCCTTAAAATGATCTACTTTGCACTGTTCCATAGCCATTTAAAGTACGGAATAACTGTTTGGGGTGGCTCTTGTCACGCAGACAGAATTTTTAAGTTACAAAAGAAAGTAGTGAGGATACTTGCAGTAGCAGAGTATAGGGAACACTGTAAACCTTTGTTTCAGAAGTTAGGTATTATGTCACTACCTTCACTCTATATATATGAGACGCTGATTGAAATTCATTCCAACAAAAGTAGGTTTAACATAAACTCCAACTTCCATGATCACCATACAAGATCGAGCGATGCTATTAGAGCACAACGTTTTAAGTTGACGAAAAGTATAAAAAACTCAACTGATGTTGGTTTGTACAATTTTTTGCCAAATGAAGTAAAAAATCTTCATTTACAGTCGTTTAAAAATAAAATAAAATCACACTTTTTAAAACATTGTTTTTACACAAAGACAGAGTACTTAGGTACCGCTTATAATACATTATAATAAGTACACTAGTTTGGTCAGGGTTTTTTTGCCGATTATGACGATATTTCATGTTTTTAAGTTTATTTCATGTCTTTACGTTTTTACATAGTGTGTTAAATTGTTTAAATTTGTTAGTACCTGTTTGTATATCTGTTCATTATAATTTATAATATTTATCTTTTAAATTTTGTCAAAATTTTATAATGTAGGTACGTACTCTTTTGACTTGTCAAAAACAAAAGAAATTTTCTATATTTGATGAAATAAATTCTATTCTATTCTATTCTATTCTTGATATGCAAAAAATTTGAATGAATTTTGAATTAATTAGTTTTCAAATAAGTATATTTACCAGCAATAGTCGTAATGTGATTGTGGTAACCATAGTTTTACTTAAGTTGTTATTTGTCAACTTGACAGTATTTAAGGGGCCGGCGTAGCGCAGGCGGTAGTATGCTTGCCTCGCATGCTGGTAGGCCGGGGTTCAAATCCCACCGCCGCACATAGGGGTATTTCATCAATCTGGCTGGCCAAAATGATTTATCGCGTTATTATTTAATTTTAATGTTTCTTTTAATATTTTGTATGAAAGGAAATTATCTCTGATAGTTTATTAAAAAAAAACGAGTAGGTATAGAATATTTTTTATGTACAAGCAAAAATAAACAAAAATGCAATTGTAAATGTAATAAAAAATTGTAATTAAATTGAAATAACATCAACTGGACGATGAATTCCATGGTTCTTCTGAGTCATCTGCTTCATCTTCAGCTAGTTCTTCGGAGTCCGAGTTTATTAACATTTTCGTCTAAATCAGCTGGAATGAACTTTTCGATAGTTTCCTTTGAAAAATATTTTGAGGATTTTGTCTGTTTTGGTCTTAAACAAGTTATTAAAGGATCAGAGCTTAACAGAAGTCTAGATTGCATTCCACCCTTGAAAATTGTCGTGCAAAGATGTTACGGTACATCCTGAAATGGTTATTTCGGGCTTATGTGGCTTCTAAGAATTTGGCTGGCTGTCTATTATTAGCTTTTGACCATCTTATAAAGTCGCTTTTACGCTTCAACTCTTTTATTTGGTCTTGACTCTAATCTTCATGTGTTAAAAGCTCATTTTCTAAATAATTTATTTTTGCTTCAAATTCGGCAAGTTTTGTTCTTGCATTTAATCGTATAATCTTTTTCTAGAAAAAACTCTGTAATTTGAACCACTTGGCATGTCTAAAACAAACAAGAGTTGTGTTAAAAGCTGAAAAAAAAATTAGGTTTGTGCAATTTGGTTCTTACGACTACCTCAATTTAAATGTAAATATAACGAAAAAGAGCAAAAAATAGCAGGTGATTTCGCTGCCATCATATTTCAAGAGGTCTATCAAATTCATCCCAATAAAAAATATGACCGGGAAGCACCCTGAAGTATAACTAATTTCTTTTAGAATTTTAAAAACAAATCAAATTTTAAACAAAAAAATGATAAAGTTCAATACGCTGCTTAGAAACCGCATTGTACAAATATAGTATAAAATTACACATATTAATATGTGATCTTACCTGTATTTTCAAGATCCATAATTGTTTACACTGTAACAATCACCCAGTAAATAGTATTTAATCTCAAACTTAGCGATCACACTTTAATAGCGAAAATCGTTTACACTATGAACGATGATGTCAAGTTTTGACTGGATATTGCCTGAGTAGGCGATATCGTGGGACCGGGAAAGAGTTTGCCCGGTGTATAGCAACTATCGGGCTAATAGAACACGTAGTTTATGTTATCCCAAAAGATGTTTGACAAAATAGACTTTTGGCCAGCCAGATCGGTCAAATACCCCTATGTGCGCCGGCAAGAACAACTAGACATTTTTAAAATGTCTATAGGCCCCAGGTCGACTCAACCTGAATAAAATGAGTACCTTGGGTAAAACCAGGGGTAATAATAGGCGGTTGAAGCGTAGCACTGGCCCTGTTACCTTCCTTGTATACCGTAGGCCCTAGATATAGCAAAATACCCTGCTATAATCATAAAGCCGCGTCATCGGTATAAAACGGGAGACTATTATACAGTATTTAACTAGTTATTTAAATTTAATACCCTAGGGTGTTATTTTGAAAAATAACGCCCTATGGAAATATATCATATTTAACTGAATTTGAAATCATGTCATTATTTGTCAAATAATATACCAGTAGGACATTAAGGTTTTTTTCGGTAAGTTATCTGTTTTAACCGGACATAAGTTTATTTTAAGTACAATTAAAAATTCTCTAGCCTTCTGCTTAAACGCAACAGTTTATCCGTTCCGCTACTGACTGCATGGCATTGTTATTGTCCCTCGTTTTTGACATCGATGATAGCTTTTGTAATTTTCAAATTTTCACGATTTATAGCTTTTTCGTTGGTTGATGAGTATGAATATAAACATTTAAAAAAAATTCAAGTTTTTAATGTGTAATTTTTAGAACAAAAATCTTTTGCAAACGAGTGGTATTGACAGGAAATCATTTTTGTTAATTTAGTTAAAAATGTGATTCGTAGCCAGCGGTTAGTTGGGAAGTGTTAATTAAAATGTGCAACCAGGGTTAAAAATTATCCACTCGTTTATTTACAAAAGTTCAGACTGCGGCAAAAAATTACGTTCAATAGAATTTGATTTTTTATCTTATGACGTATGTCAAAACCAGTGGAATCAGTTTTATGCTACAACTCACGGTTTACTAGATACAATTAGATTGACGAGTTATTTGAAATCTAAACGACACTGTCACAAATGACCTAAAAAAATTTAATAAACTGTCCAAAATAATAAAAAGCAACAAGACAGTCAAAATTTTAATTTTGAGTTATGCGAAACAATAGGCCTCAATTTCTAGAAATTCGCGACCATTGTTTGTGCTAAAACTATATTTTGTATTTTATATGAATTTATATGAAAATCAAGCTTTTTTAGCAATCATAGATAACCTAGAAGCCTTAAAACAACCTAGAAGTTTTAAAATGGAAGTTTCTTTAGGAGAATAACAATATTAGGTCTGGATCCCGCGTATGAAAAAAAAGTTGATTAATAGCAAGCTAAAAATTTTTTAATAGCTTAAGGGTGTCTAGTCGGACAAACTTTGATGTATGGGAACACTGGAAAAGGGAAGTTTTAATTGTGGAACAGGTTAAAAATTTGAAAGGTCAGACTACGAAAACGTCCCATGTATTTTGTCGGACAGAACTTCCAATTAATTTGTTACCCTTTCATTAAACTGTTCTGCAAAAACAAGACTGCTATTTATTACTAGGATTTTAATGAATGGAACACGTAGAACAGGTCAAATGACAGGAATTATAACAGGTGACAAATAGCAGTCTGATTTTTGCATGAGAGTTTAATGAAAGGGTAACAAATCAATTGGAAGTTCTCTCAGACAAAATACATGGGACGTTTTCGTGGTCTGACGTTCCAAATTTTTAACCTGTTCCACAATTAAAACTTCCCCTGTTCCAGTGTTCCCATACATCAAAGTTTGTCCGACTAGACACCCTTAGGCAATTAAAAAATTTTCAGCTTGCTATTAATCAACTTTTTTTTCATACGCGGGATCCAGACCTATATTAAAAGTATCTTATTATGACCAAGAAAATCCACGTGAATACGAAATAAGAAACTTAATTCAAGTAAATTGTACCTCACGCAGATATAAATATTAGACCAGGAAACAGTCCAATATCATAGGTAGGTATGGAGAAGACAAAATAAACGATTCTGGAATACATCTTATTCTGATAATATGCGAATAACATGAACTTCGCATTAGAAATAGACACTACCAATAAAAGAACATTCACAAATGTACCTTAGTACCTTCAGACAAAAAAAAAACGCGAAATTTCAAACCCATTATTCATTATATTTAGTTATACCTAAATAAAAAAAATAGATGAAAATTGTATGTGTGTATGAGTACCAGTATCCCTAGAGGACCTTAGTTACTTTTTGAGCCTTTCTTAAAAGCTAATATTCGGGTGTCACTGAACACATCGAGGCAGAAATAAGACAGTGAAAACACAAAATAAATAAAACAGTCTTCTTCTTTACGTGCCATCTCCGCGACGAAGGTTGGCAATCATCATTGCTATTCTCACTTTCGACACTACAGCCCGAAAGAGTTCAGTTGAGCTGCATCCAAACCATTCTCCGAGATTTCTCAGCCAGGACATTTTTCTCCTACCTATGCTACGCCTCCCTTGAATCTTTCCCTGCATAATTAATTTTAGGAGTTCATATCTGTCATCACGTGTTATATGACCCAAGTATTGAAGTTTTCTTATTTTGATGGAATCCAGTATCTCCCTGCTATTCTGTATTCTCCTTAGTACTTTCTCATTGGTTATTCTGTCTGTCCAGGAAATTATCAGCATTCTTCGATACGTCCACATCTCAAATGCAATAGGCATTGCTTATTGAGAGTCCATGTCTCCACACCATACAAAAGAACAGAAAATACATAACATTTTAGTACTCGCTTTCTAAGATCTAGGCTGAGGTCTCTACTACACAATATTTGTTTCATATTAGTGAATGGACTTCTAGCCTTTTCTATTCTAATTCGGATTTATTTGGTATAATCGTTTGTTTCACTAATGTGTTTACTAATAAAACAGTAAAGAAACTAAAATAAATATTGGGTTTAGAACTGTTTTCTTGTGAACTTAAATATTGTGTTTATATAGGATTAATTGATAATTAACTGAAATGACATTTAGGTACATCTTTAGCCAAATTTGACGTTTCGATTTCGACTCAGGAAAGCGTTACCAAAAATTGATTATTTAAGATTTCTTTTAAAAAAAGTGTAAAACCGGCAAAGTTGTTAAAGTGGACCAGAAATTTTGTGTAATCCGACCTCTATGGAGCTTTAAATTAAAATAATTTAACTGTACTATAAAATATAAACTCGGACAAACGAATTCGAATAATTCCTATTAATGCAATGTACACAGAATCAAATCTAAACAATCCCATTTACAAAAATTTTGATATCGACCAATCTTTAGCTAAACTTAACACAGACTGTAACAAATGAAACTTTGCAAATTCTCGATAACAATGAAGTTATAGAAAACCCACAAGTAAATGAAAGATTATTAACACGAAATAAGAACAATGAAAACGTTGATATTGATAATTACTCAGGAAACAGACACAGCACTTAGTGATGACTCTTAATAATAAAGATTCAAGCCTACGAACTTATTGTTAAGAAGTACTTACCTTATTCAGGTTATCTAAAATGTTAATTCTGAAGTTTCTAAAATAATAAAAGCTACTATTTCAGCAAACGAATAAAGTATGGCCCAATTTTAAAAGAAAATGCTTGCAAAATACTTTCTACATTTACCTATTTCTTATCTCAAGAATTTCAACTAATATTTCAGAATGTAGGGCGTAAATATTTTACAAAATTAAAATTGATTGTTTAAATATACAAAACTAATTATGGTAGGGAAGGTCAGTAGGGGATTTTTGCAGTTACTTAAGCGAGTCACAAGATCACATATCCTTAGAAATACTGGAAATCGTCAGATTTAGGTAAGTTAAGTACATGCAGAACAGTGTATGTACAGTCGAAAAAATGAAAGAATACCCATGAACCAACATATAAAACACGCTGTATTTTCCTGCCACCGTGTCACACAAAAAATTGGCCAGCGCCAGTACATGTAATAATTATTATTACATGTACTTGCACTGGACAATTTTCTTTGTGACACGGTTACAGGAAAATACAGCGTGTTTTATATATTTGTTCATGGGTATTCTTTCATTTTTCCGACTGTATGTATATTGTTCGTCTGCTATAACTTTTCCCATGCGTCACGATTCATTTTCAAACAAATTAAGCCAAAACATAAAGTGAAACGTACGCCGATGTGTGTAGTATATAGTATACAGTATACAAAATGTATACTGTAAATGTATGTTTTTTTTCTCTACAACCTAACCTTACGGCTGGTTTCAGTAAAAGTTGATTATAAATATAAAATGAAGATTTATATTCAACATTTACTAGTAAAAGTAGACTCCAACTAGGAAAAGTATACTCTTCCCAATGCCATTTAGTAAAAGTTGATTCTGATTCACACAAACAGCCGATTCTGGAAATTAAATGTTACTGAATATGTTCAAATTAGTCTAGGCTCTATCATCGCCCCCGTTAGCTCCGATTCGAATTTTTTTCACAAACTTACTCAAAAAGAGGTCCTTATAACAAATCTACTGGGTGCCAGGCAGTACCTTGATCGATAACAATTTGTTGTTTAAACGTTGTTTAAACAATTTTTTTAGACAAATTCACAAAAATGGTTTTTTCACTTCGAACAATTTTTTTTAGATCATTTGGGTTATTCTGAGCAAAAAAAGGTATTTTGTGATTTTTCTCTAAAGTTTATTGTTGTCGAGTTATACGCGATTTAAAATTTGAAAAATGCGAAAATAGCCTTTTTAAAGGCTTAATAACTCGGTTAAAATCCATTATTATGAAAGTCAAAAAGTGGCCAAATCAAAGTTTATAGCCCCCTCTACAAGATCCAGCAGAAATTTTTGTCACTATTTTATTACTAAGCTTTATCTTTAATTATTAACAATGAGCGCTAAGTGCGTATTAGGCGTTCCGGCGCCAATTACATCTTTAACCCTGTTTCAAGTAACTAGTGTCGATGTACACTAGCCCAGGGGGACCGACGGCTTAACGTGCTCTCCGAGGCACGGTGAGACGGCTCGTGTCATTATTGGAAATGAAAATGGTTTGTCTTTGGCAGGGCTCGAACCCACGTGCACTGGCGTATGAGGCCAGCGATTATGCCGTTATGCCAGCGAGTTATTAAACCTTAAAAATGGTTATTTTGGCGTTTTTAAAAATTTAAGTCGCTAATAACTCGACAACAGTCAATTTTAGCGAAAAAAGGCCCAAAGGATCTAAAAAAAATTTGTACTAAGTGAAAAAATTATTTTTGCGAATTTGTTTAAAATCATTGTTTATTGCCAAACGTCACTAAAATCATCCATTATTGTACTCATTTGCCCTCATTTTCGGCAGTAAAGTAACACTTTGTTGTATTGAAAGAAGAATGTTACTTTACCAGCCGCGATTATTAATCAAATTAACCGAGATTGAATGTAAGTGGTCAATGGCAGCAATCGATTATTTATTTGAGTGAAATTAAAATTTATTTACTTTAATTATTAAAAATATTGTACAAAATTTATCTTATTATTAATAAAATTTATAGGTCTGGATCCCGCGTATGAAAAAAAAGTTGATTAATAGCAAGCTAAAAATTTGTTATTAGCTTAAGGGTGTCTAGTCGGACAAACATTGATATATGGGAACACTGGAACAGGGGAAGTTTTAACTGTGGAACAGGTTAAAAATTTGGAACGGTCAGACCACGAAAACGGCACATGTATTTTGTCCGACAGAACAGACTTAAACTCTCCGAACAGAGATTAAACTCTCATGCAAAAATCAGACTGCTATTTATCACCAAATTGGCGTTTTAATGAGTGGAACATGTAGAATATGTCAAATGACAGGAAATATGACAGGTGATAAATAGCAGTCTGATTTTTGCATGAGAGTTTAATCTCTGTTCGGAGAGTTTATGTCTGTTCTGTCGGACAAAATAAATGTGCCATTTTCGTGTTCTGACCGTTCCAAATTTTTTACCTGTTCCACAATTAAAACTGCCCCTGTTACAGTGTTCCCATATTTCAAAGTTTATCCGACTAGACACCCTTAAGCTATTAACAAATTTTCAGCTTGCTATTAATCAACTTTTTTTTTCATACGCGGGATCCAGACCTATTATGTCAAAAAGTAAAATTCTGTAGTGTTTTGCAATTATATTCATACAAAATAAATCAAAACTTTACAGATTTAGTAATTAGGTAGGTATACAATATGCAAAAGTCATCTGTCATTACTGTCATACGAATTTTAACGACCCCCCTACAAGATACTGAAGAAATTTTTGTTATTATTTTATTACTAAGCGGTTATTTTTAATTATTAACAATGAGCGCTAGGAGCGTATTGACGCAGCTATCAATGTGAGTGCGAGTGAGATGCACTATTGCACCATTTTGACATTTAAAAATTCAAACTTCTGTCAAACCACAAAACTGTCAAAACTTTTTTTTTAATTTATTGCTCACATGTCATCACCGTGACAAGGCGAAAGTTCTTCTTCTTGTGGTGCGACTCTGGTTAGCGACTACACTGGAAAATCTGTCTCTGTCCAATGCGGCTCTAAACAAAGATGTTGAATCAAGGCCGGTCCAGTCTCTGATATTTCTAAGCCCTGAAGTCTGGCGCCTACCGGGACCCCGTTTTCCTTCAATCTTACCCTGGATGATCAGTTGCGTGAGGCGGTACTTTTTTTTTCTCATTATGTGTCCCAGGTAGCTAACTTTTCTGACTTTAATGATTTTTAGCAGTTCCCTATCTGTACCTATTCTCCTCAGAACATATTCGTTGGTGGTGCAGGTTGTCCAAGGTATTTTCAAGTCTCTTCTATAAAGCCAGAGTTCAAAGGCGTCCAACTTGTTCATCAGTGTTGTGTTGTGTCCAGGTCCCCATTCCATACAGAAGTATTGACCACACATAGTAATGCAGAAAACGACATCTAAGGCTGATATTAATGCTACTGTTACAAAATAAGCTTTTCATTTTGATAAACCCCTGTCGGGCTACCTCTATTCTCGCTCTTGACTTCTTGTTTATAATCAAGTTGATTGTTGAACCAGCAACCAAGATATTTGTACTGGCTTACGTATTCAAGCTGTTGGTGTTTCATATATTTATTGGAAGAGGTCAATTTTTGTTCCTTGATATTCTTATAACTTTGGTTTTCGCAGTATTGATCTTCATCCCCATTTTTTCACAACTCTCAGTAACCCTATCCAACAGTATCTGCAGACTATGGTCCGAATCAGTCATTAATACTGTGTCATCTGCACACCGGATGTTATTTACTCTCTGCCCGTTTATCCTGATTCCTTTTGAAGAGTGCGATAAAGAGTTCGCAAATATTACCTCAGAGTAGACGTTAAAAGTATGGGTGATAGCACACAACCCGGTCTAACACCTCGTTGTATTTCAATTGACCTTGACGTATTACCATTGGTCTTTATGATTGCTGTCTGATTCCAATAAATAGCCTCTATAATTTTAGAATCTCTTTTGTCGACTCCGACGTCGTTCAATCTTTCTATCAAGGTCTTGTGCTATCGAAAATTTATTTATATAAAATTTATATATAATATAAAATTTATCCCTATCGAACTATTTCTCAAAATCTATGAAACAGATAAAAAGGTCTGCTTGCTGATCTTTGTATCTTTGTGCCAGAGTTTGAAGACAGAATATTGCTTCTCGTGTCCCCATACCTTTTCTGAAGCCAAATTGTTCTTGACCGGTGACCTCATCACACGTTTTATAATATATTCTGTTCTGTATGATACGCAAGAAAAGCTTCAGAATCTTATTTAATATACTTATAAGGCGGAAGTCCTGGCATAATTTGTCGTTCTTCTTTTTAGACAGTGGTATGAAGACTGATTCAAGCCATATTTTAGGGATAGTTCCTGTATTGTAAACATTATTAAATAGTCTAAGAAGGTCTAAGTTTTCCTCGTTGATTAACTTCAATAGCTCAGCTGGTATTTCATCTTATCCTACAGATTTGTTGTTTATTAGTTGACGTCCATTAAATTCAATATTTCCTCTGTCATCCATCTTTGCTTCCGTGGTCGCTGTTTTGTGAGCATTTCAGTTGCCGTTGCAAGGGCGTGTCTGATTTCCTCCCGAAGGCGAAAGTTAAGGATGTTTAATTATATGAAAGTGTGCTAAAAAACAGTGCGAAAAAGTAAAACCGATTTAAAATACATTGTTACTTCAGACACACTTTAAACCCTTCATGTACTGCTATCTATATTTACAATTTTCACACAATAAAACCTTTACATCAACGGTTCTCAATCTTTTTGAGTCATGTACCATCTAAAGTTTCTTTTATTATATTTCTATATTTTTAGATTGTATAATCAAGACTTACTATGTACTACTATTTTAAGTTTTTGTGTGTTTTGTGTACCACCGCAAATAATGATATGTACCACCAGTGGTACATGTACCCAGATTGAGAACCGCTGCTTTACATAATATGAGATAGAGTAGATAAAAATTATTTTTGTGAATTTGGTTAACAAAAATTGGTTAAACAATTTTTCGACCGCGGTACCGCGTGACACCCTGTGTATTTGTTATAAGGATTGTTATACGGATATATTTCTTTGAGTAAGTTTGTGCAAAAACTCGAATCAGAATAATTTACCTAACGGGAACGACGTTATACAGACTATACTAATAAGTAGTTGAAACGGTCAAAAAAAAAGAAACGCACACTCATCAAAAATGCACTTGAGATTCTCGTATAATCAACATTTACTGAATCGATCCAGGAAGAGTCAACTCCAACTAGTAAAAGTTGATTTAAATTTTTAAAATCAACTTTTACTGCTCGTTTCAGTTGGAGTTGACTCCAACTAGTTGGAGTCAACTCTAACTAAGAATCAACTTGAACTGTAACATATATACACATCGACGTTCGTTTCACTTTATGTTTTGACTTAATTTGTTTGAAAATGAATCATGACGCATGAGAAAAGATATAGCGGATGAACAATAGGTAATCTAAAAACAAAACACTACACATTCTTAACTTGTCTGTACCTGAGTTTGTTCTGACCGTATTTTGGTCTATCTGGTTTTTGTATATGTCAGATTCTGCTGTTAAATATAGTTTACTGCTTTTATACCATATTTTCTAGAATTCTAGACAGAATTAAATAATATGTGCATGAAGCTCCAATATCAGACCACGCTGGACTAACAAAAATATTTCAAAAGGGCATTTCGATCATTTTAATCTACAAGTAAAATATTTCTTATGATCTATAGTGTTTTATTTCTTTAGTATAGTGTTTTGGATAAGCTTTATTTACTTGTATGCAAAGTTAGAATGTATTATTTATTCCCGTGTGGTTATGGTCCAGGTCTGTGCAAGTGACACGAAGTCCTCGACGCGAAAACGATTTAAGCTGAGGTTTAAATGCACCACTAGCCACCGGTTAAACTTTTATTTGGAATCTCTGATTGAAATTCTCTAATTGAATCCAAACCGTTGACTGACATCACTGAACTAGCATCGAGACTGACTGTAGCCCTTGTTACCGATTTATTCCATTAAAGAAGTATAAAGTTCGATTTATTTATAGTTTAAAAGGTGGTAATGGAAGCGTTGTGTTATTTGATCAAATCTATTCGACTCGTGAATTAATCATTGTAGTTCGATTAGAGTCACCAGGATTTAGTCTAGACATATTAAAAAGTACATATATCGGTAGTATTTTTACAATATTGTTTTCACCCAATTTTGAAAAAATGTGAAAACTTTGAATTATGCACGTCCGTCTGTATGTCTGTGAACACAACTACTCCGTCATTATACCAGCTAGAATGACAAATGAGGTGTCAAATGAAAACTTATAATCTAAGGATGGTACTAAAGGTGAGAAATTTGACCTAGGTTGTCGGTCCATCCGACCGCGAATATAACTCATCTGTCATTATAACAGGTAGAATGATAAATGAGGTGTCAAATAAAAGCTTATAATCCAAGGATGGTACTAAAAGTGAGAAATTTTACCTAAGCTGTCTGTCCGACCGCGAATATAACTCCTACGTCATTATACCAGGTAGAATAATTTTTTTTTTTTAACATCCCATTTATTTACAATCTGTAATAATGATTACAATAAGTAAATTGTTTAACAATTAAAAGAGACTTGCAGGAGACTGTCCAGTGACAATAACCTATAAAATAAAAAATGAGGTGTCAAATGATAGCTTATAATCCAAGGATGGCAATAAAGGTGAGAAATTTGATCTAGGCAGTCTATCCATCTGTCCGTCTGTCCGTCAGACCGCGAACATATATAACTCCTCCGTTATTATATCAGGAACAATGACAAATGAGGTGTCCAATGTAAGCTTATAATGCAAGGATAGTAATAAAGGTGAGAAATTTGACCTAGGTAGTCTGTCCGTCTGTCCGCAGACCGCGAATATAACTCCTCCGTTATTATATCAGAAAAAATGACAAATTAGTTGTCAAATGAAAGCTTATAATCCAAGGATGGTATTAAAGGTAATAAATTTGACTTGGCTGCCTGTCCGTCTGTTTGTCCGATCGCGAATATAACTCTTCCGTTATTATACCAGGAGAATGACAAATGAAAGCTTATAATCCAAGCATGGTAATAAAAGTGAGAAATGTGACCTAGGCTGTCTGTCCGTCCGACCGCGAATATAAATCCTCCGTCACTATACAAGGTAGAATGACAATTGCGGTGTCGAATGAAAGCTAATAATCCAAGGATGGTACTAAATGTGAGAAATTTGACATAGGACTTCTGGTTTTAGAAATACGACCAGAAGTACTGTTTTAAAGTATATTATACTTCCGGGTTTATACAGGGTGTAACGAAAATACAGGTCATAAATTAAATCACATATTCTGAGACCAAAAATAGTTCGAATGAACCTAATTTACCTTAGTACAAATATGCACATAAAAAAAGTTACAGCCCTTTGAAGTTACAAAATGGAAATCGATTTTTTCGAATATATCGAAAACTATTAGAGATTTTTTATTGAAAATGGACATGTGGCATTCTTATGGCAGGAACATTTTAAAAAATAATTATAGTGAAATTGGTGCACCCCACAAAAATTTGATGGGGGTTTTGTTCCCTTAAACATCCCAAACTTTTGTGTACGTTCCAATTAAATTATTATTGTGGTACCATTAGTTAAATTTACTATTTTTAAAACTTTTTTGCCTCTTGGTATTTTTTCGATAACGCAGTTTTTATCGAGTTGCGGCTTCTTTTTTAATATATTTACATAAAAATTTTATGGGGGTTTTGTTCCTTTAAACCCCCCAAATGTTTGTGTATGTTCCAATTAAACTTTTACTGCGGTACCATTAGTTAAACACAGTGTTTTTAAAACTTTTTTGCCTCTTTGTATTTTTTCGAGAAGGCATTTTTTATCGAGATATTACTTCTTTTTTAAAATGGTTCAAAATATACCTAAAAATGTAAATCATAAATAAATTTTCATATTATTAGGTACCAAGTCTCCATAATCCTACTTAGCCATATACAAATATGTGGTGGATTTGACAAGTATTCAAAATATCTTGATAAAAACTGACTTTTCGAAAAAGTACCAAGAGGCAAAAAAGTTTTCAAAATATTGTGTTTAACTAATGATACTACAATAATAATTAAATTGGAACGTACACAAAAGTTTGGGGGGGTTTAAAGGAACAAAACCCCCATAAAATTTTTATGGGGTGTCCAAATTTCACTATAGTTTTTTCTTAAGATACTACTACCATAAGAATGCCACATGTCTATTTTCAATAAAATATCTCTAATAGTTTTCGATATATTGGAAAAAATCGATTTTCATTTTGTAACTTCAAAGGGCTATAACTTTTTTTATGTGCATATTTGTACTAAGGTAAGTTAGGTTCAATCGAACTATTTTTGGTCCCAGAATATGTGGTTAAATTTATGACCTGTATTTTTGTTACACCCTGTATATACTACAAATATATACTTCCGGTTTTATGACTGGCTTTCCCTTCGCGAATACAACTCCTCCGTTATTAATACAGACAGAATAACAAATAAGGTGTAGAATGAAAGCTTATAACCCAAGGCAGAAATTTGACATCGGACTTCCGGTTTTAGAGTTGCAACCGTAAGTACTGTTTTAAAGTTACCGAAATAGTATAAGCGATATATCATTCGACGTGCCTTAGCAAGATGAGAACAAATGTAAAATTTTGGTTTTTGATATCGTTTCAGGTTAAAAAGTTCTAACCAGAAGTGCCATTATAGTCGCAGAAATAGTAAATGTAACACATTAACCGAAGCGTATTGAAAAGTTGAGTTTGAATCTTTAGTTCCGGTTTTGAAGTCATTTCTGTAACCGTAGTAAAATCGCATAGGACTTACGAAGTCCAATTACTTGTTTCTAAAATATTGAATTATTTTAGCCAAAGTACTATTTATTTATTTATAGTCTAAACGTTTCCTATGCTTGATGGTAAAATCACCAAATTAGCATTAAATGTTATTTGTTCTTTATCAAAGTATTTGTATTTATTTTTGTATTTGTTTTTCAATAATATTTTTCAGGTATTTTAAGGCCACTTAGAACTTTCAAAATTTATCCATAAAATCTTATGTTACACACAATTTTAGTACAGTCGATCCAGTAGTTTTCACAATATAATTTTGTTATCTAAATTTTTGAAAAAAAGTTAATACTTATTCAAAATTATACAGTGCTAAAAAAAGTTTAAGTACATACTCAAATGTTCTTGCATATAATTGGACATTCAGGCTTTAAAATAAAATTCAGTGTCATTGAAATGCGTTGAATAGGACAGCCTGGAGAATTTTTTAAACAAATATACAATTTTTAAGCTAATAAACAAATAGAATAACTTTTTCAATTTTCAATTACCATTTTTTTTAAATTTATATCGAAAGTTTAGCGAAAGATGCGTATTAAAAAAATAAGATTTAGTCCAGGAACCGAAGCTTTTCACCTCGCAATTTTTACAGAATGGATCAATTTGCTTGAAAATTTGAGAATAAGTAGTGAATAGTCCAAGGATCAAAATCTATAAAGCGTTTTTATAAGGCACACTTGTTCGGATTATACTCTAACTGAATTTGAACAAAGAAGACATTTTGACATAAATTGGTAACATTTATTGACAGTTGCGGTGTTGACAATTCACATTTGTTTTTATGCTTTACTATAAGTTTATTTCTTGTAAGTATTTCTTTTATTATATTTATTGATTTTATTATTTACTTTAAAGTAAGATTCTTGTTTTCTATTTCTGTTTTTATTTATTTCCATTGAATATTAATTTGTTTTGTTGTATAATCCACTTCCGCAATAATTATGTGATATTATATTTGATTTAAAATGAATTCAAGATTTTTTTATAATTGGGCAACAATGTGAACTTTGATCTGTAACGTAGATAATGACGTGCAACGGTATCCATATTGTACGGACTGTATAGTATATGGATATAAAAAGACAGAAGAAAATTATTTATGTCCCAGACTTCAACACAGATTTTTTAAAACTACCTCTAGAAGATGATAAATCGTTAAAACATATCAAGAAAAATGAAAACAAATTATCATTTGAATTATTATATTCTACAATAAAATTATACGCTCGGAGTGATTTTATGAAATATAAGTAAGAATCAGTTTACTCTATTTTTCCTTTTTTGCGTATTACAAAAACTCTGTTAATAAGCAGAAAATGGCCCTATATTTTGATTGAAAATTTTACTATCCCGACAAGTTTGCAAACTTTCAGAAACTTTTAAACTTTTTGTTTGGCAAAAAGTAACACAGTATAAATATGATGGGCATTTGTGTCGCTTGTAGTCGCCTTCCGGTTCCTAGTTTACATAGATTTTTGTTCATCGCAATCTTTCATATTTCTTTCACACTTATAATCTCGGCTATATTTTGCCACAACAATTATGTTGAGCGTCCTATTTTTGTTGTTCCTGTGGATTTTCAGTTGATTATTCTCTGTTGCATTGGATGTGACGTAGATCATCGACACACATCATATTGCTCACCAGAATTTTCATCGATTTTCATGAAAATTGGTGAGTTGTTAGAGGATACCTCAAGGAATAAAGGTGACATGATGCCAACTTGCACTTTTACCGTGGGGGTGGATGCCACCCCCTCTCGAGGGTGAAAATTATTTTATTAAAAATAATACCACAAATCGATAGGGGGACAAATTCTAAGCAAAATTTGTTGTGTAAAGTTATTAACATAAATCGACACTTTTTGAGTCATTGAAGAACAAAGATTTTATTTTTTCGTAAAAAATGCATGTTTTAAAGCTGTTTTTTACGTTTAACTCAAAAACTATAAGCTTTTACAGAAAAGTTATTGTTACAAAAGTTGAATATAATAAAAAATTGAATACACTCCTCGCTTACAGAACTAAAATAATGTTAACTCAAAGTTAGTTATGGGTAATTGAATGTATATTTTTTTCGACGAGTACTCAAATCCAAATCTAAGTATTCAAGTTAAAATATCAGGAAAACGATGCATTTTGTAAAATATACCTATGTAACAAAGTACCTACTTCGGAGTACCTATCAAATAAGCTTTAGAAGAAGTTAACAGTATCAAAATTAAGTAAGTTATGATGAAAATAAGAGAACCCTTTCGAATTTTTTAGGAAAAAGTGAAAAATAAAACATACGCAATTTCCACAAAAATTAAAATTTATAGTAATCCTTACAATAAATTTTTTATATTAGCATCAGTAATGATTTCGACAATTTTCACTGGTTTATAGTGCATATTTTAGAATAAAAGATATAATTTAAAAAAATTAAAATTTCTAAAATTATCGTAATTTTCATTTTCTTTTGCTAATAACTACAAAAATACTCAATACACATAAAAAATGATATATGGTTCTTTTCATGAGCATTTTTCAGTGCGTCACAAATGATAGAAAAAAAAAGGTTAGTCCGTGATAAATACACATTTATGACATTTATTCTAACATGACATTTTAGTTAAATCTGACAGTTGTCACATTTTATTTGCAATTTGGTATAAAAATAAATCAATTTTGTTTATTGCATTTAAAAAATGGTATTTTCTTTGATTTGTATAGACTTATAAATTGTACAGATTAAATTTTTTTTATATAGAATAATATAATATTATTTAATATTATATTATTAGCGCCATCTATTGACAACTAGATTAAATGTTATAAATGTCACCGACGAAATGTAATCAGAGACGTGCGTTTTTTTCTGTCACATACAATTTAATGCGTTAGAGAGAAATCGAAAAACTGTGACGCACTGAAAAATGCTCATGAAAAGAACCATATAACCGAATTTTAATTTTTCCCATATCAAATATTTTATTCGTTATACTATTTCTGTAGAGTAAAAAATAACCGAAATAAAAACGTTTCAATCTTAAATTTTGCTGCGAGAATTATGTAACTGGGGCCATTTAAAAAGTAAGGGGTTTGAAAGATTAAATTTAACGAGGTTTAATAGCCCTTGGAATTATCTCTCAAATGGATTTTAGTTTAACCTAATATCTAAAAACTAACGGAGTTATAAAAAAAAAAACAGTAACATTTTTTGGAAAAATTTTTAAAAGATAAGTTTTGAAAAATTTTTGGAGCATAAGTTTTAATGCTGTGAACTTGTTCGGGGGCTCATTTGATAGATATTTTTATGTGCTTTGGCAAGTGTTTAATAAATTTGTTATAAAATGCATCATTTTACCGTTATTTAAGCTTAAATACTTAGATTTGGGTATTCGCCGAAAGAAAATATATATTTAATTACCTATATCTCTCTTTTGGTTAACATTAAAACGTTTTCTTATGTTAGTATTTGCTATTTTGATTATGATTATGCTGGTTTTTAGATATTCCCATTTTTCTTCTATATTTGTATTTTTTGGCCTGCCTTTCAGAGTATTATCTAATTTTTCTTGGAATTTCTTCTTATATCTTTCCTCTTTTAATTTGTAACTTTTTATTTTTTCGTTTACTACCTTTCTTCTCTTTTCTTCTTTTTCCTCTGTTATACTCATTCTAATTATTACTAGATGGTAGTCACTGCCAATCTCTGAGCCTCTTTTCACTTTCGTATCCTGTATTTTTTGCCATTTGTTGTTGCTTACCAAAAAGTAATCTATGATTGATTTTTTGTTTCTGACGAGAAATACGAGAGAAAATAAAGAACAAAAAAGGCAAATGGAAGAGATACCTAAGCACAAAACACCCGGAAGATTACGAAGCATATAAAGAAAAAAGGCAGGAGGTTAAAATAGCGGTGGAAGCAGGAAAGGAAAGGTCATGGGAGAGATTTGGAGAAAAAATGACAAAAAATTATAGGGAAAACCAAAAACTCTTCTACGGCGCATAAAAACAACTCAGACAAAAGAAAGAGCACACGGTGCCGAATATAAAAGACAAGAATGGAAACGTACTAACAGAAGAAAAACAAATAATGGAAAGATGGAGAGAACATTTCAAAGAGCTAACTCATGCAGATACGGGCAACATAGGGGAGATACAAGAAAAGAATGAAGAACAACAAATGAAATCCATAACAAGAGAGGAATTAGAGAAAGCAATAGAAAGAGTAAAATTAGGCAAAGCACCAGGCAAGGACATTATCACCCCGGAAATGATAAAATTCATGGGGACAGATGGAATGGATAGCATGAAAGAACTAATGAATGATATCATAAATAGAGCAGAATTACCAAAGGACTGGAAGAAAGACATTTATATTACCACTACACAAAAAGGAAGACAAGAGAAACTGTAATAATTACCGAGGTATCGCGATATCAAGTATCCCTGGGAAGGTACTTGCAAGAATAATAGAGACAAGAATAAAAACCCAAATAGAAACAACTATGGAAGACACACAGTGTGGATTCCGGAAGGACAGAAGCACGCAAGACCTAATATTCACATTAAGACAAGTAAGTGAGAAGGTAATCAAGAAGAATAGAGAGATACATATGTGCTTCATTGACCTGGAAAAGGCGTTTGACAGAATTCGAAGAAAGGACGTATGGAAGACACTAAAAAAAAAGGGGAGTCGACATACACATAATAGAAGTAATAAAGGATATGTACAAAAATAATACAAATACAGTAAGAACCAATAACGAGGAATCCAGAGAATTTACTACAAGTCAAGGTGTCAAACAGGGATGCTTGCTGAGTCCACTGCTATTCTCAGTGGTACTGGATGAAGCGATAAAGAAAGCCAAGAGAAGAATGAGAAAACTAACATTAGGATACTGGCAAATGAAACGGACTAAACTATCGGAGCTACTATTTGCAGACGACATGGTATTGATAGCAGAAAACAGAGAAGACTTACAGAACAATCTTGAAATCCTAGAAGAAGAACTATCAAACATAAATATGAAAATTAATACAGAGAAAACAAAAACAATGATAATTTCGAATACTAGGAAGACACACGCAATAGAATTAGACGGGAAGCAACTAGAGCAAGTGGAATATTTTAAATACCTAGGAGTAATAATCGAATCAAATGGTAAACAAGACATGGAAATAAACGAGAGAATGGGACGAACAGGCAGCTTATTTAACGCTATGAAAACAACATTTTTTGGGAAAGAAAGAGATACCGGAGAAAGTAAAAACGGCAGGCGTTAAATCAGTGGTTAGACCAACAATCATGTATAGCAGCGAGACATGGACATTGGCGGGGAGACAAAAATCCAGAGTCAATGCTATGGAAATGAGGTTCCTGAGGAAAATAGCAAACAGAAAGAGGACAGACAAAATACGAAACGAAACAATTAGACAAAACCTAAAACTAAAGCCAATCAATGAAAAAATAGTGGAGGGACAACTTAGATGGTTCGGGCACGTGTGTAGAATGTCGAACGAGAGGCTAACAAAACGAGTGTTCGAAACGAGAGGGCACGGGAAAAACAAAAGAGGAAGACCAAGAGTTATGTGGGTAGATGAAATCAGGAAAGAAGTCGAGAAGAAGGGATTGACATTGGAAAGTGCAAGAAAACTAACGCAAGATCGGAAAGCATGGAGACTACAATGCCAAACTCAACTCCAGCAGCCTTACACTTAAAAGTAGAAATCTTAGGACTAAGTAAGTAAGTAAGTAAAACGTTTTACTGGCAAGGAGTTTATTTCTTTTTTATTAGCTTCAATTATAGCTATAATAACTTTTTTGTTAAAACTTATAGTTTTTGAGTTAATTGTGAAAAATCGGTTAAAAATACGCATTTTTCTCACGAAAAATTAAAATTTTTGATATCTAATAATCTCGATCATGAGCGTTACAAAAAAAAAACCGCGACTTTGACCCCTTATAACTACCCTCCTACACCACTCTGGTTTCCGGCCGTTGGGGAAAGTCATGTACACAACTAATTCAACATATCCCCGTGTAGTTTTTCCATATTACTTATCACGCACAAAATCCGCTTCTATCTCTCCGACTATTAGTTTTTTAACCAAATTATTGTGGATCATCGTGGAGTTGAGTATGTACTTCGTTACCACTAGACCACATATATGTGAGTAATGATAGTTCCGTTTATGTTTTGAAAACGCTAATAGTATTTCTGACCGACACCAAAATGGTACTCAACAAGAAATAAAGCATTTTGTAAAAATTCAAAATCCATTTTTTACCTTTCTACTACTATTGCAGGTATAAGAATGATAGATAAACTTGGAATAAATTATTAATAGTGAAAGATAATGATGGAGTTTAAATTTAATCAGTATTTTTGCATGTTCCCGTTTCACAAAACTTCAAACTTATTCGATATTATTCGCATACATATTTCTCTTCCGATTTTTATAGTTACCATTCGTGATTTTAAATTCCATCGCCTGATTTACGTTGAATTTCCGGGTATCTTCCGCGACCGTCACCAACTGAAGCGCCACTCACACTTAATAAACGTCATCGGGATAATTTCTTTAGCAAACAACGAAAATTTCGGGTCTTTATACAAAGCCTCATTTGTTTTAATTTTTTCGAGGAGAGTTCCTAGCAAATTGAATCATTAGCGTACAACAAACAAGTTTACAGATGTTCATAGCATAGAGTAAAATGAACTGTAATAATTAAAGCGGTACTGCAGTCAGACTAGCTATATTAGAAGGTTATTAGTCGCGCTCTAAATAAATGAACAACATTTCGAAATGATAGATAGGTACGTCATCAAATATGTTTTTATTTTATAAAAATTGTATCAATAATATCGTATGGCATTTTTACCGGCGCGGCGGCGAGATCCTATCGAACAGGTTCGAGCGCCATTTACATCTTTAACGTGTCTAACGTGCCCGCGACCGACGGCTTAACGTGCCCTCCGAAGCACGGTCAACGGATCATATGATGTTAAGAAATAAAAATATAGTTGATAGTGCTGAGAATTGTACCTATTCTAATATGTATACAAAAGAGTAAAATAGAATAACAAGATTATCTGCTAATTTTAAATCCTGTTTTAAACAAATTCTTGTCTCATTTAATATCTCCGTAAAGTTTAGATGAGTTTCAAATTTCTCGTATATTCAATTCTGTACATTTCTACAAAATATTTGGACTAAAAGTTAAAGATATTTTTAAATAATTTAGATACACTTTTTTTTAAATATACGTTATCTACTAATCTAAATAATTCAAACCTCTACACATTAAAATTTTTTGTATATTATGTATATATTAATGGAGACGTTGGGAGAAATACTGATAGATACAGCGCACAGATTCTAAAGGTGCCGGTGGGAGATGGCGTCTATGCGCAGTATTAATTATAATCGGTGTATGAGAGAGTAGATAAGTAAGGCCGGTTCCCGCTCACCGTGGGAAAAAAGTGAGCCAGAATCGGTATGCCGGTTCCCGCTCACCGTGGGAAAAAAGTGAGCCAGAATCGGTATGCCGGTTCCCGCTCACCGTGGGAAAAAGTGAGCCAGAATCGGTATGCCGATTCCCGCTCACCGTGGGAAAAGTGAGCCAGAATCGGTATGCCGATTCCCGCTCACCGTGGGAAAAGTGAGCCAGAATCGGTATGCCGATTCCCGCTCACCGTGGGAAAAAAGTGAGCCAGAATCGGTATGCCGATTCCCGCTCACCGTATGCAATATAATCATTATCATCATCATGACAATGGATCATTCTAGGGGGGTAACAATGGGCCATGCTTAACATATATAAAAATGCAATATAATCATCATCATGACAATGAACCATTCTAGGGGGGGTAACAATGGACCATGCTTAACATGTATAAAAATGCAATATAATCATCATCATCATCATCATGACAATGGACCATTCTGGGATGAAGAGCATGACAATGGACCATTCTGGGGGGGTGACAATGGGCCATTCTTGGATGAAGAGCATGACAATGGGTCATTCTGAACATGTATAAAAATGCGAAATGCTATACGATTATCATATATAGGGCTGAAAATATAATATTTGTACAAATTATGAAAAATCGAATAATTTGAAATATTTACAAAAATATTTTAAGTTGTTTGTTAACATGCCGGGTGTGTATGGTTGATAAGAAAAGAGTGCAGACGTTATTTTTGCAACAACAGGAATCCGTTAAAGATATGACAACCCACATTGCTAAAAGGCCGGATGGAGTCGGATGATAACATGTAACCACAGTTGTTATTTGTGTAAATGTTATCGCATATTTTTAAAAACCACAAGGTCTTGTTTTTGCAAAACATGGAAATCTTATCTCTGAAATGAACAACGTAACCGTGAGAATGTAAACATGTGATCACGTTCGTGTTGCGTGGGGGTAACGAGCTGCGGAATCCTTTAAAAAACAAATCATTGACATTGCCCAAAACGGCATTACAACATATCTTCTTTGCTAATGATCCGATTTTGACGTATGGGATATCAAATGAAAGCGGTGGCGACACAGATGGCAACTGTCAATTCTTCTTCTGTCAACGTTCAACATTAATTGCCAATTCTTCTTCTTCTTTTCCGTATAGTGCCTAACAGAACGTGACAGTGCCTAACAGAACGTGATGTGCATAGCGTCACGTGAATCACGCGACGTAAATAACGTGACCTGATGGTTTCTAATGGCCTCTAATGGCCTCTGCTACACTCTATTCCCTAATGGTATAGACTATTTATCTTTAAACCATCCTAACAGTGTACCTCTTTAACGTGATATTTTACCGTGAATGACGTAACGTGAATGACGTGACGTGAATAAGACATTGCCAAAACGGCACTATATCGTATCTTCGTTTCTACTAGCTCGATCATCGTGTATGAGGTCTTGTTGGAAAGTGGAAGGTTCAAGGAATATGTTTGTCAGCAATGACAAAACAGCACTATATCTTCGTTGCTATTGATTTTAACGCAACAGACGTTGAAGGAAAGGAGAAACATGACAACATTGCCAAAACGGTGATATATTTGTTGCTATTGGAGATATTTTGACCTGTCAACTTAATGGGGATTCCACGTCTATTACAGTTCTTCGCCTAATCATGCCACCTGTCGGCTGCAACATGTAACTAATTGACATTGCCAAAACGGCATTACAACATATCTTCTTTGCTAATGATCCGATTTTGACGTATGGGATATCAAATGAAAGCGGTGGCGACACAGATGGCAACTGTCAATTCTTCTTCTGTCAACGTTCAACATTAATTGCCAATTCTTCTTCTTCTTTTCCGTATAGTGCCTAACAGAACGTGACAGTGCCTAACAGAACGTGACGTGCATAACGTCACGTGAATCACGCGACGTAAATAACGTGACCTGATGGTTTCTAATGGCCTCTAATGGCCTCTGCTACACTCTATTCCCTAATGGTATAGACTATTTATCTTTAAACCATCCTAACAGTGTACCTCTTTAACGTGATATTTTACCGTGAATGACGTAACGTGAATGACGTTCGACGCAGGAGATGTGCTCCAAAGTTGGAATTTATTGAGACATTTCACGCAGAACATGATCAGTACTAGTATGAATCCCATCGAGTACATACATAGGGTAATGGAGTTTCAAAGTAAACTCAGCCTGTTAAATAAAGATATTAAATCATATGAGGATTTAAAACAAATTAATAGCCAATTCAATAGTCTGCATATTGAGGGGCAAACGTGGAGGTCTGAAGAGCAGCAGCAGCAAGGTCTTTACGCCTTTAGAAAACTACCACAAGCTACATATCCGTTAAGACGTATTCAGCCTACACCATGGGAGCCACCAACAGCGAGAATATGAAAAGTGAAATAGACAATGTCTTGTGTAATATTAGCATCTGTATTTATTTTATTTTTGAAATTGTAAAAAGAAAATTTCAATCTTCATGTAATATAAGACTTGATCAATAAATAAGGTGTTTAAATAAAAAAACCAACATAATCTCCAACATATTTATTAATACATAGAAAAAAATTACAACGGTATTACAGTAGAAGAAAACCAGTGTCGTAGACGATCCACATTTCTTTCGGTGCATGAAAATAGACCAACAGCGTGGCAGGGGTTTGTAGCAGGACCAACGTTTCCAGTAGCAAGAGGCGTACCATCAAACTTGCAAACATCAATAAGAAGGGGAAAAACTCCAAAAATGTGGCATTTCTTGCTTAAAAATTCGGCCTTTTGTTCTCCTCGGACATATATGTAATCAGCGGCATACAACAACTTGGTTTCAAGTATTTCATTTAGTTTGGACAATTCTACATCTCCATCAGAATATCGAATACCAAGCAGTTTTTTCTCCACGTATGATGCCGTCTTCTTATCCTCATTACTTAGCGCATTGAATGGTTTCGGAGGTAAAAATATGTAATGGCTTCGTTTAAAACCTATTTCGATGGTAAGTTCTTTGGGAACAAACCACCCGTCCACATCGAATCCCTGAATATCTATGAATGCTACTCTCATGATGACTGCTCGTGTACTACTGACACCTCATGCGTCTAAGTTAGACTTTTTACAATTTCGGTGAGAGGGAAGTACTCCATTACACAGTCGTGAATAATAATACAATAGACCTTGGTGTTGGCGGGAAAGCCAGTAGACGCTTCAATATCGAGTTTTACGTCAACGGTGGATGCTTTCATGCTTTCTTCTTGTTTCGAGCAATCGATAACGAACAACGCATGATGCTGGAAAGCTAAGAAATCAAGTAGAGGTCGTTTTTGTTGGGAATGTATGTAGCTTGGGTAAAATTCGGTATAGTTGAAATAGGCCTCGTTGTAGTCAGTTTTGTTAAAATCCAACTGCATTCTCTCGTTTGGCCAGTATTCTCCATTTAACGATAATCTAATACTTTGGATGCTGACATTGTCAAATAATGTGGGATCAGATGTGATTGTGTTACGTTTGCCTGTTTGAAAGAAAACAATGACATAACGTGGTCTTTCAACGGATGTGCTAGTTTTAACAGCCCAAACTTCACGCCTAGCACCTTTGGTAATGGCAGGCAATTCGTGCAATTCCCACTTTCTAAATGGAATAACTATAGGCTGATCTTGTTGAATGGATTTCATGAGTTCCAATTTAATTTCATCATTTGGAAATATGTGCTTCACTCTGAGTTCAATGTTGGTAATTTTAATCTTGGCGGTTGTAACAGTTGTAGTTTTGTCAGCGTTTTGTTTTTCTTTAATGACAATGCAATCGTTGTCGTTTCGAGCTCGAACTAGTCTTATTGTTTGACGACCACACGTAATCATTGGATAATCGTTGAAAATGTTAAAAATGTGCTTAAGAGGCATCTGTATGTTGAATGAAGTATCGTTAAGAATTGGGTCCTTAGGGTAATTCCATCCAGCCATAACCATATAATTAGAATCTTCTTGAGTATAACATGTCATGGCACGTACAGCACTTACGATGCCAGGATCCCGCACTGTTTCCATCTCCCTTGCGCTTTCGCTGTACGTACACGAATCGAAAAGGAAGGCACCCACATTATTTGCTAGTTTGACATCGCCATTTCCAGTTATTTCAAGTGATCCTTTAATGCATAACAGGGTTTCGCTCATGGCAAAAAACGAGTCAACTTGATTAATGCTAAATTCAACAATATCATTGCAGTTGAATGATTTGATGAATGGTGCATAAGTTCGGTATTCAGCCTTTCGAATTGATTCATCAAAGATTGGCTTACGATAAATATCAAATATTGGAGGCATTACTACGCTGTCTGAACGTGCTCGTTTTCCATACATTGTTGTCATTTTTGTAGTTTAAAACCAAGTGATTGTAAAAACAATTTGTTTGCGAACGTAAGATGTTGCCGCTTAGACTGCTGCACAACTAATGACGTTCTTGGAGCAGTAGATGGCCTTATTACTAGGCCCATTTCCCTCGTGATCTAAGTTCCAAAACCAACGTGCTCTCTTCTCCTCTAAAGTTTACAGGTCGTCCTTCTTGATCGAGAGCCAAGACAGTGATATTGGTAAGTTCACGCTGTGGCACAACGGGTAAATACAACAAATTGTGAGGAGTTTCGTCAATTGCGTACCCAGGATTCGATTGTATGACAAATTCATAGATCGTGTGACCAGGTCTGTTACCGTCGAAGGCTCCGGTACTAATGTTGCATTCAAAGCGTATGCTAGATACTTTAATAATCCTAACAGGTAGATCCGAAGAATATGTTTTGCCGGGAGGAAGTATTGCCGGAGAAAATCCCAATACTGTACCAAGACTATCTGGTTGCTTAAACGAAATCTTATATTTGCTAAATATTTGGCACTGTAACGTGTTGTGGTTAGGTTTTAGACTAAATATCGTTTCCGGTCGAAGCTCATTGCCAGCACCCAGTTTCTTTTGTATGTATTCTTCAATATCGACAATTTCATAACATCCATCGGGAAAATCAAATTTTGTCAATTGGTTTTTGTCATTGTAGTAATAAAACTTGTTATTTTCAATGTTTGGTATACTGTTGTAGGAATGAAAGGCACGAAGAGCTATTTCATAATCTTTGTTCGGATCCAACACGATTGGTGTGAAAGGTTGAAATGAAAATGTATAATTGGTACTAACTACTCTCAACAACTGCGACATGATGACTGATTCATACCAATAGATTAATAGGTTATATAGCGGAATAAAAATCAATTTTATGTTCGCATATTTTTTATTTGTTCCAAAGCAAGTTTACATAAATGGCAAGATGCTTGAGAATTGGCTGGTCCATCCCAGTGAGTCCTCCAATCTGGCCTGTTGTAATGTACGAAGCACGGAAGTAGTATCTGCAAGTTCCATTCTCCTCGATATTCTCCCGGCAATTTATGCCATATATATAACAATTCTATAGGTTCTACAGTTCGTATAATATAATCTAGCGGTATTAATTGTAGTTCTTCTTTACTGAATTCCTCAAAACGTTTTTTATGAAACATGTGATCCATAAGCAGTTCCATGCCTTTAATATGCTCCATTATATAAAAACTTTAAGCATAAATGTCCACAAATGATTTGATTATAAGTTTGATACTGATGATTATTGTAGAAAATTCTGGCACGTGCACCCAAATATTTCACAAGTTCTTTGGTCGGCTTCAGATTACCAAATGAATCGAAATACTCTACGTCATCGTTTGTCTTTCTATATGCTACCCAATGTGTTCCGTTATGTGTGGACACATCCAAGTTAACTATTGCACATTCTCGCTGTCGAGGACCGTCTCTAGGCAGAGTGTCATTCATGAAAACTCCTCGAAAATGCGGTATTTTAAGCATTTTTGCGTAATGTGCAATGTCCAAGTCGTACAGCGGACGATTGGGTAGCTTTATTGGAAGTTTTTTTTCAAATACAAGCCAAATCCACCTCTGGGTTTCTTACGCAGGTACAGACCTGATCCGATGTGTTCCATCGCCTTGTTATGACGTATGTCTTCATCCAATTTCTTTTGGGCATTCTTTGCGTCAACCACAGTCTTCGCCACCCCTGCTGCACCGCCGGCTAAAGCCCCCAAAGCAGAAAGACCTGCAAATAGAGGTATGAGGGGTAGGAAACCTCCAGATTTTAGTGGCAATACTCGTGGGACATCAATTTCTTTGCGACCGCCAAGTCTTTTAATTACCGATTTTGCTATTCGTACAGCCGTCAAAGCAGTATCTTGTAACGATGCTCCTCTCTTCATGGACTTTGTGATTTGTGAGACAACATCTCGATTGAAAGAATAACGTCCCTTTCTTCCACGACGAAGTCCCATTCCCAACTTTCTTTTGGTTTTCATTCCACCGGTTACAATTAAAGCAGCACTTTTTTCACCAAAGCTAGCGTCCTTAGACTTGAATCGCTCCCAGGCTCTATTTTCCAATTCTTTATCGGCCTTGTGGCGTTCTTCGAGAGATGTATGATGCGAATAAGCGATATCGTGCTGTTTACACGCTGCGTCTAATGGATTAATTCCTGGATCTCCGCGTGCAAGACGTTTTTTTAGTTTTGTTCCAGGTCCACAATACTGATAACCACCAGGAATATGAAGCTCAATCGGCAGTTTATTAATGAGAGTGTTCACGAGACCGCCTCCTTCGAAGACCAACATTGGACTGATGACATGCAAGTGGCGACATCTATAATATATTGCCGTACTTATTTACTACACATGTCACACGATGAAGGTCGTTCAACAAGAGCAGACGCTGCCAATTGATAATCTAGACATTGTCCAGAAAGTGACAACCAGTAAACATGGAAAATTATTACCAAACTCATTCAGGGCCATTATTTGCGGTCCAAGTGGATGCGGAAAAACTAATGTCATGCTATCACTTTTATTTAATCCAAATGGCGCCAAATTCAAAAATGTATATGTTTATTCGAAATCCCTCTTTCAACCGAAATACCAAATACTGCAAGATGTAATAGCGCAAGTTAAAGGTGTTGGGTATTTTCCATTCAAAGACAATGAAGAAATTATCGGTCCAGACGAAGCTCAAGCAAACTCTGTGTTCTTATTTGACGATGTTGCATGTGATGGACAGCAGAAGATTCGCGAGTATTATTCCATGTGCAGACATAAAGATATCGATGCCGCTTATTTATGCCAAACATATTCAAAAATACCGAAGCAGCTAATAAGAGACAATTGTAACATGATTGTATTATTCAAGCAAGACGAGATAAATTTAAAACATATATTTGATGAACACGTATCACCAGACGTGTCATTTGATCAATTTAAAAAAATGTGTTCAGAATGTTGGCGTGACAGGTATGGCACGCTGGTAATTATGAAAGATTTTGCCCTCAACAATGGTCGATACCGCAAAGGATTTGATAAATATATAAAATTGTAAGCTAATTGTTTAGTCGTCAACAAAATGTCAGATGATACGGTTGCCATTGCCATGCGCAAGAAGAAAGTCGCCGAGTTGGCTAGAGCAATTCGCAAGAAATATTTGGCATTGAAATTAGGCAAGACTGAACGAGATGAGTCACTAAATAAACTTTTTAAACCAATCTCGACACCTCTCAAGGATATTGCTCAATCATCAAAAACGTTACATCATGCTATCGATAACAAGTTTAGACAAGTTAAAAAAGAAGAGGTGAAAAAGGAGGAGCAGGATGAGGAGGATGTATTTCTTGATGCACCCGATATAGCGACACCTGATGAAAACATTATTCAAGAGCCACTCTCCGGTTCTAACGAGATTCCGATGGATGCCACAGAAGAATTTATCGGCCGCTATCCTCCACTAAGTCACAAGCACATAAAAGAATATTTGAGAAAAGATGACAAAATCGATAGAAACTATGGTCCATTTTATGATACTATTAGTGGATGGATATTGGGAAAACGTCGAATAAACTTTGACAAAACCAATGGAGACATAGTAATAATTGGAGAACGTGATTTTGAAGAACGTAGGTTAGGTGGTACGCCAGGCCTATACCACCTGTTATTTTATGCCAGCCCAGAACAGTATAATGAAGACGATTTACAAAAGTATAAAACACTGTTGATTAACACAGAAATTCATCTGGATGCCTTAGGACGTCTTAAAGGGTCCAGCGGAGAAAAATACCATGCAATTATTAAACCTCTATTCAAACCATCTGAGACAACAATGAAAAAGCATGCAACTCGATCACAAAAAGAACTTGAACCCAGAACGAAAACAGCTCGGTCAGCATCTTCATCTACGGTCACAGGAACGGGGTTGGATGACTCTCGTTTAACATACAACGCTGCACCCTTAGAGTATATTTATTGGGATGATGTCAATGAGTTAGTTGATCGGCTGAAACTCTTGGTGGCTTCAAAAGACGCCGGCAACACATCTCACGACAACGAAATCGTGGCTATCATCAATGAACTAAAAGAAGCTAATATAATAGAGTAACTGGGAATGACAACATCATTTCCATTATGAGCGTCGACAAATTCGGTCATCATTCTCGTGGTGGTGGTGGTAGCGCCCAAAAGGTGATGCGAGTTACATTTCCACATACTTCTGACGGTAATATTAATGCCGAACATGTAAAAATTTGTAATGTTAAGGACCCATCGGAAAATGGTGATGCTGCAACGAAAAAATACGTTGATGCTCAAATAATGGAGTTGCGTAACGTACACCTGCCATTAATTCAAGCACATGGTGTGATATTGGAGCAAAAAACTGATGATATACATAATTTAGCTATCGGCCTTAATGAAGTAAGAAAAGAGCTTCATAAAACCACAGTCCCACTTCTCGAGCAAAAGCTGCAAAAAATAATCAAAGATGATTTAAATACAGTAAAAAAGGATACGGAGAATAATGTAAATAAGTTGTTGCAGCAAAAAACTAATGATATACAGGATTTAACCATCGGCCTTAATGAAGTAAGAAAAGAGCTTCATAAAACTACAATTCCCATTCTACAGACACATGACGCTTCGATGCAAATTAAAATAAACGAAATTAATGGTACTCTTGCTACAATTAAACAAGACATCATCAACAATTCGGATGACATAGATAAAAACGTTAGCATGGCTGCAGATAAAGTTGCAAAAAATTCGTTGAAAGTAGACCGGATGGAGAAGACGATAAAAGAAATGAACGCAGCATTACAGGGTGTAGTAGACAATCTTCATTCGATGAATATAGATACTCGCCTAAAAGCAATTGAAAGTCGTATATAAGAATGTCTAAAGAACAGGTGGTGAACGAATTGCATAAACATGCACGCAAAAACTATCCTCGTCGACGAACAATAATCAAAGGACTCGATGACTTGTGGCAAATGGATTTGGCTGAAATGCGTCCTTATGCGCACCAGAATAAAAATTATAAATTAATACTAGTTGTAATTGATTGTTTTTCAAAATTTGTATGGACACGTCCTCTAAAGACTAAGGCAGGTGAGGAAATTACTCGGGCATTTTCGGACATTCTCGCCCATACTCAACGAGTGCCGAAGAACCTACAATCCGATCAGGGAACGGAATTTTACAACAAAAAATTTCAAAATTTAATGAAAAAACACGAAATTAATCATTACAGCACCTACACGATTAAAAAGGCTGCCATTTGTGAAAGAGTTATTAGAACGTTGAAAGCAAAGTTGTACAAGTATTTCAGTTTACATGGATCATACAAATGGTTAGACGCCCTACCTGTAATCACCGAGGAATACAATAATACGAAACATAGTAAAACAGGATACAAACCTTCTCAGGTCAACAAATCCAACGAAAAAGCTATTTTGCACAAAAGTTATAGTCACTTAAAGATTGCCGGCCCGCGAAAATTTAAAGTTGGCGACATTGTACGTGTATCAAAGGCAAAACATTTCTTTGAAAAGGCCTTCACGCCCAATTGGACTACAGAATTATTTAGAATTGTACAAGTAAAGATAACAAATCCCATAACGTATTTGCTAGAAGACATGCAAGGTGCGCCGATTAGCGGTGGGTTTTACGAAGAAGAATTGCAGAAAACGAAAAATCCCGACATTTACTTGGTTGAAAAAGTACTTAGACGAAAAGGCACCAAGATGTATGTTAAATGGCTAGGACTGGATAGCAAACACAACAGTTGGATCAATAGTTCAGATGTAGTTTAAGGATCTACCTTTTAATCCGCCGCGTAGCAATACATTTTTTGGAAAAGGATTGCCCGCAAGAGTGGGGGAAGGGAACAGTATAAATTCTCTCAACAACGAACCGGCATACGTAGTTCCAACAGACCTGATGAGTTCTCCTGACAGTGGCATATTCAGTTACAACACCATGTGTTCTCAAGATAGCGGCTACGATTGTCAATCATTTAGTGTAGAATATGATGATGATGATGATGACAGTCAGCCACCCAGTCCTGACGCCGAATTAGATCGAGTATTGGCAAAATTTGAAGAAGCTGCCACAAATGAACCATATTATTTATTAGAATCTACCTATCCAATGAGCTCTTTCAACATCAAAATTGGATTATCTCCAGCTCGAGATTTTTCACCATCCATCATGCTGTATCGTCATGGTACTTGTAACAAAATCAGTTTACACACAAACGAGTGGGCAACCATAATTGAGTGGCTTAAAGAAAGACTGGTTGATTTTTTCCAAGCAGACCTACCTACTTTTGCCGATGAGTATGACCCCATCGAATTAAAGTGCGGTGATTTCTACACACTACGACAATTGGTGATGGAGAATGTAAAGTTAGTAACCATTGAGAAATTTGGAGTCGAATATTATTTATGGGAAGGAGAGGTCAATCAAATTCTAGAAGCAGACCAGAGCATGATGTCCCATAAAGTGATGCTGTTGAAGAGTTTACAATTTCGCGAATACTATATAAACCTTTCAACTTTCATTAAGAAAAATTTGTATGTCAAAGACTCTTTGTATGGACCAGTTGAAGCCTTTAACGCATATTGCGCTATTTGTCCAGATACTTTGTTAAGTTTAGCTTTAAGAGAATATGTATTTTATTATAAAATTAGACTTGTAAATGATTTAACAGATTGTATGTAAAAAATAAATGGTATTATTAAATATGTTGTCTTTTATTTTTATTAAATACAACCAAAACCTGGAAAAACATAATTTTTGCGGTTAACGAATACTGATAACAGTTTATAATACTAATATCTGTGGTTACATGTTATCATCTGACTACATCCGGTGCTGGTAACAAACACTTTGTTTAAACATATTTTTATTTAAAATATTTATATAAAAATAATTCCAAGTCTTTGATTATTAGTTTTGTACAAATATGATATATTTTTTTAAAACATTCATTTTATGTTGGTGACGTTCGGCCTAGGATATACGAAGAAGCATTTACAGTTCAACCAAGTTATCCCTTAGGCCGTTATGGCAATGTACCATGTATCTTTGGAATGGATAATCAGAAATCAATGTGTGACCCATCAAATTAAAGGATTTTGAATGATGAATTACGTTGTGGTGTCTGCTTTAACACCATGTCATGTATAACGCCCTTTTGACACATTATCGTTTATTATTAGCATTGTAAGGTGACTCTCATCGTATGGCACCTCAAATTACAGGATTTTGAATGACAAATTACGTTGTGATGTTTGTTTTAACAACATGTCACGTATAACGCCTCTTTGACCCTCTATCTTATATTATTCGCATTATATGTCAAATCTTATCATGTAGCACCTCACATTACAGGATTTTGAATGGCAAATTACGTTATGATGTCTGTTTTAACAGCATGTTATGTATAAGGTCTCTTTGGCACTCTATCATATGTTTTATGGGATTATATATAAATTGATGCTTACACAAATATAGGTTAGTCTATTTTTGTATGTAAACAATGATGGAGGTGTTTTTCATGTGTATGCTACTCCTGCGTTTTATAGCAGCAACCGACGCCTTTTCCGAAGACGATGCTATGAGGTTTTTTCATCAGTATGGGTATATAGAAAATGGTTCTCTAGCAGATTTCAATACAACGCTCCTACATTTCCAAGAACGATATAATTTATATGTTGATGGTACATTAAACGATGAAACCATAGCATTAATGCAAAAACCTCGATGCCAAACTGGTGAAAACGATTACTCTCTTACTGGAAAATGGTATAAACATAATCTACGATGGTATTTTCCTCAGGCTGATCGAGCGCACCATATAATTCAAATAGTTGAACGAGCCTTTAAAATGTGGGAAGATGTTTCAAATTTGCATTTTAGCAGAGTAACTCTTCCTGTTCCGACACCAGATATCACTATAACAGCCGTTAAAGGAAAGCATTATTTTCGCTCCAACTGTATGGGTAACCGAGAGTGTGGACAGCAGTTTGATGGTCGTGGTGGAAAATTAGCACATGCATATTTTCCCCTCATTAATGATACTTGCGTAGAAATACATATAGACTTGGATGAAAAATGGAGTTATAATGTGAACGATACAGATTATGATTCTGCCAATCTCTTTATGGTTATTCTTCACGAAATTGGTCACAGTTTAGGTTTATCGCATAGTAACGATAAGAATGCTGTAATGTATCCCTGGTATTCACATAAATTACTCACTATTACTCAGGATGATATTAACGGTATGGAGGCTTTATACGGACGCAAAAGTACATATATTACTACGCAGCAAACTAGTGCATCAACCCAGGCAACACCGAGAAAAAGTACATCTTATATTCCTACACAGGCTAGTACATCAACTCGATCGCATAAATCGAGGGTGCATACTACAAGACCCCGTCCTATACCAACCGAGATTATACCTCACCAAACAACGAAAACTGCACCGCCTTTTTGTGCTATTGAATATCCTAATATTCTCTTTCTGGCATATGATCCTCAGTTTAAGAACCATCATATGTATATAATACATGATGGATTTGTATGGAAGAATGATCTAAATGGTCACATGGTACCGAATAATCCCGACCATTTGAGTACTTATTTACCTAAACAAATAAGAAATATTTCGTATGTGTTTCAGAATACGGCTGGTAACTTAATTGTTACATCAAATAATACTATGTACTCAGTATCATTTCCCAGCATAACTATTTCAAGAGATATACCTCTGTTTATATTACCACCCCATGCCGAGATAAACGTTGTATTTCAGACTCATACAGGAAAGACGTATATATGGTATGACAATACAGCATTCATTGAATATGACGACATAATAGACCTAGTCATTAGCAGAGGACTTATAAAGGACATATTCCCTGGAGTACCGACCACCGTTAAATCGGTATTTAAATATATAGATGGACATTTATACTTTCTAGATGGCAGCACGTATTACAAATATAATGAATTTACAAAGAAGATCATCGAAATTGGCAGATTTAATTGGAACTTATTCGGAATTCCTTGTCCAGATGACAGCCTGATTACACAGTTGAAATATTTACTGAATAAAGTTGGCTCTTTTTATACATAACTTTGTAATATATAACATGAAATAAAAACTTATGGAGATGTAGAATTGTCCAAACTAAATGAAATACTTGAAACCAAGTTGTTGTGTGCCGCTGATTACATATATGTCCGAGGAGAACAAAAGGCCGAATTTTTAAGCAAGAAATGCCACATTTTTGGAGTTTTTCCCCTTCTTATTGATGTTTGCAAGTTTGATGGTACGCCTCTTGCTACTGGAAACGTTGGTCCTGCTACAAACCCCTGCCACGCTGTTGGTCTATTTTCATGCACCGAAAGAAATGTGGATCGTCTACGACACTGGTTTTCTTCTACTGTAATACCGTTGTAATTTTTTTCTATGTATTAATAAATATGTTGGAGATTATGTTGGTTTTTTTATTTAAACACCTTATTTATTGATCAAGTCTTATATTACATGAAGATTGAAATTTTCTTTTTACAATTTCAAAAATAAAATAAATACAGATGCTAATATTACACAAGACATTGTCTATTTCACTTTTCATATTCTCGCTGTTGGTGGCTCCCATGGTGTAGGCTGAATACGTCTTAACGGATATGTAGCTTGTGGTAGTTTTCTAAAGGCGTAAAGACCTTGCTGCTGCTGCTCTTCAGACCTCCACGTTTGCCCCTCAATATGCAGACTATTGAATTGGCTATTAATTTGTTTTAAATCCTCATATGATTTAATATCTTTATTTAACAGGCTGAGTTTACTTTGAAACTCCATTACCCTATGTATGTACTCGATGGGATTCATACTAGTACTGATCATGTTCTGCGTGAAATGTCTCAATAAATTCCAACTTTGGAGCACATCTCCTGCGTCGAACGTCGTTCACGTTACGTTATTCACGGTAAAATGTCACGTTAAAGAGGTACACTGTTAGGATGGTTTAAAGATAAATAGTCTATGCCATTAGGGAATAGAGTGTAGCAGAGACCATTAGAGGCCATTAGAAACCATCAGGTCACGTTATTCTCGTCACGTTATTTACGTCGCGTGATTCACGTGACGTTATGCACATCACGTTCTGTTAGGCACTGTCACGTTCTGTTAGGCACTATACGGAAAAGAAGAAGAAGAATTGGCAATTAATATTGAACGTTGACAGAAGAAGAATTGACAGTTGCCATCTGTGTCGCCACCGCTTTCATTTGATATCCCATACGTCAAAATCGGATCATTAGCCAAGAAGATATGTTGTAATGCCGTTTTGGCAATGTCAATTAGTTACGTGTTGCAGCCGACAGGTGGCATGATAAGATGAAGAACTGTGATAGGATGTTTGATGGTCGTACTGTAAGAATGGTATACGTTCTTCTAGAGGGCTTGGGCATAGTTACATGTTGCAGCCGACAGGTGGCATGATAAGATGAAGAATTGACCACAGCGTAAGAATGGTATATGTTCTTATAGAGGGTTTGGACATAGTTACATGTTGCAGCCGACAGGTGGCAGGATAAGATGAAGAATTGACCACAGCGTAAGAATGGTATATGTTCTTATAGAGGGTTTGGACATAGTTACATGTTGCAGCCGACAGGTGGCAGGATAAGATGAAGAACTGTGATAGGATGTTTGATGGTTTGGTCATACTGTAAGACTGGTATACGTTCTTCTAGATGGTTTGGGCATAGTTACATGTTGCAGCCGACAGGTGGCATGATAAGATGAAGAACTGTGATAGGACTAATATATCACCGTTTTGGCAGTGTTGCCATGTTTCTCCTTCCCTTCGATGTCTGTTGCGCTAAAATTAATAGCAACGAAGATATAGTGTCGTTTTGGCATTGCTGACATCTTTGTTTTTATGTTAACATATTCAATATCCCCTCTTTTTCCCAACGAGACCATATTCACACGAATTGGACCAATAGACACGAAGATATGATATAGTGCCGTTTTGTCATTGCTGACATCTTTGTTTATATGGTAACATGCCTTCCTCTTTCCAACAATATATGATCAGTCAGGTCGGAGACATGCTCTAATGCTCTTTTGCTAATGTCTTTGTGATTGCTCCTCTTTCGTTTAATGTCTTACATGTAATAAACGAACCAATAACAACGCAGATGGCAGATAGGTGCTTCATGGATAAGTGTCTTATTTGGCTTTCTGACTACACCCTGTATATTTTGCGATAAACGAAATAAAGAGGAGGCCATCTTGGAAGGCGAGGGTTTGTGACGTAGGTGGGCCTGGCTGTGTTCCCATTGGTCGTTGGGCGGGACTAAGTTCTCATTGGTCGGTGATTGGGGCTAAGTTCTCATTGGTCGCTGGACTTTGATCTCATTGGTCCATGGGCGATGCTGTGGGTGGGCGAGGCTTCCTTCTCATTGGTCGGTGGGCAATCATTGGCCGGTGGGCAACCATTGGTCTGTGGGCGTGGCTTTGTGGTGGGCGTGGCTTTGTGGTGGGCGTGGCTTTGTGGTGGGCGTGGCTTGCGGTGGGCGTGGCTTTGTGGTGGGCGTGGCTTTGTGGTGGGCGTGGCGTGGGGCGTGGCAGATAAAATTTTTCCCACGCTGTCAAAATTTTCCCATGCCCAACCGACCCACACTCTGCTTGAGAGACAAAGTATTCGAAGTAATGAAATAACAATTAATATAAAATTTGTTATTTCATTATTTCCATTACTTTCTCTCTCATGCACCGACTATAATACTGCGCATAGACGCCATCGCCATCCCCCACTGGCACCTTTAGAATCTGTGCACTGTACGTCATTTGTAGAATATCATCAAAAAGACATACACTTTAAAAGTTTCGATATCAAGCGTTAGACCAAAATTAAATGGAAGAAGTATAATGTTGTTCTGAAGCTGAAGCTATTTTCTTGTGGCATTTTTGCAATTAACTAGTTTTCATGGAAAATAAGCCACAATTTTACTAAAAAGATGATTTTATTAACGTTTTGACGCCCAAATGCGGTGTCGTTGTCAAAATACTTGTTTTTTGTACTTGATGCATTCGTTGTTCATCTTTCTCTTTAGCTGCCCAAAATTTAGTTGCGAACATCGTAGGTGATATTATGGCGGTTTTATATAACTTTGCCTTCAGCTTCATTGGCACTTTCCTGTCATGCAACACACCACTCGCTTCCTTTCACGTTATCCTTCCAACCGTAATTCTACTGCATGAATCACCTCTATTTTCCCATTACTTTGTAATACCGATCCTGATACTTAAAACTACTACTTTTTACAATCATTTAACCACCCAATTGTAGTAACTACATCTTTAAATGAACGTTTCATATACTCTATTTTTGTTCTACTAAGTTTTAAACCATTTTGCTCAAGAGCTTGTCACCACTGGTCAAGTTTTTGTTCAAAGTCGCTTTCACTACTTCGCTATTATCTGACCCAAAACTAATCTAAGCACTGACCCTTAGTGCAATCCTACTTTCACATGAAATTTATCAATCTCTTGCACACTCATCCTAACACTAGTTCCTCTCTCATACATGTCTCTCACAATCTTTACATATTTACCAGGTACTCATTCACCACAGAATCTCTAAGGGAACTCTATCATATGCTTTCTCAAGATCAATGAATACCATATGGGCTTTTTTATCTTTATGCCTGTATTATGTCATCAACTGCCTTATAATGAAAAGTGCATCTGTTGTTAATCAGCCTTGAATAAAGATAATGTGATTATCGGATATTTAGGTTTCTTTACGTATCCGTGTATCAATTTCTTTCACCCATATTTTCTGGTGTGATTAAGTAGTTTTATGACCCTATAGTTTGTACATTGTTATAATCTTACAGGAAGTAAACATTAAAAAGTTTGTAAAAGTCTAAAAGTTTCTTCATATTGGGTGATTCAGGTCTCGATGGGAACATGACCAAACTATCTTAACCTATGCTCTCTCATTTTGGCATCAATTGGTGCTACCCCTAGACTTTTCCTAATATACTGATTTCTCATTTTATCTTATTTATCACTCCACTCAAACATTAAAGTATTCTTATTTCCGCGTTCGTTGATGCATTCGTTGTTCATCTTTCTCTTTAGCTGCCCAAAATTTAGTTGCGAACATCGTAGGTGATATTATGGCGGTTTTATATAACTTTGCCTTTAGCTTCATTGGCATTTTCCTGTCATTCAACACACCACTCGCTTCCTTTCACGTTATCCTTCCAACCCTAATTCTACTGCATGTATCTCCTCTAATTTCCCATTACTTTGTAATACCGATCCTGGTACTTAAAACTACTACTTTTCACAATCATTTAACCATCCAAAGGCATAATTTTATTTGTAGTAACTGCATCTTTAAATGAACGTTTCATATACTCCATTTTTGTTCTACTAAGTTTAAAACCATTTTGCTCAAGAGCTTGTCACCACTGGTCAAGTTTTTGCTCAAAGTCGCTTTTACTATTTCGCTATTATCTGACCCAAAACTAATCTAAGCACTGACCTTTAGTGCAATCATACTTTCACATGAAATTTATCAATCTCTCCCACATTCATCCTAACACTAGTTCCTCTCTCATACATGTCTCTCACAATCTTTACATATTTACCAGGTACTCCTCACCACAGAATCTCTCGGGGAACTCCATCATATGCTTTCTCAAGATCAATGAATACCATATGGGCTATTTTTTATCTTTATGCCTGTATTATTTCCTCAACTGCCTTATAATGAAAAGTGCATCTGTTGTTAATCAGCCTTGCATAAAGTTAATCTGATTATCGGATATTTCGGTTTCTTTACGTATTCGTCTATCAATTTCTTTCACCCATATTTTCTGGTGTGATTAAGTAGTTTTATGGCCCTATAGTTTGTACATTGTTATAATCTTACAGGAAGTAAACATTAAAAAGTTTGTAAAAGTCTTATGTAACGTTGTAAAAACATAAAAGAAATTTATAATTTTTTGCAGTTTAAAGTTAGAAACTATGAGTAGCAAGAAACAATTTTAATTTTTAGAAAAAACTTAGAGAAAACGATATTAAAAATATTAAGTACGCTTGTGCATTGTAAAGTTCGAGCAGCTGCATTTAATTCGATAACCTTATAACGTCTCGAGAAACAACCTCAAGAACTAAAATGAAAACAAAAGAGACTAGCTGTCGACGATTTGCACCAAGCTTCTCATCTCTTTTTAACTTTCTTTCATTGTTCTGCTCTTTGTTGCTTGCGGTATGAAAACTAGTCAAGCGCAATTCGGAAAATACCTACACGGTGAGTGCAAAAATTGAGTTAGGTTTGTCTCAAATATACAAGACGAAAGACGAAATCAATAAAAACGCACAAAAAATATCTTGGAAGAAGACATTGGTGGATTTAGTTTCTTTTACTTAGAGCGGGCAAAGAACTGGAGCGAAAATTAAATTATTTTTAAGAAGAAAAGAAACAGTTGATTTTTATTTAATAGAGGTAGCTAAACAGGAGTAAAAAAAAACGCTGTAAAACGAAATCAAGAGACGTCTTATATTTCAGTCCGTTCAGAGAGTGTCATAAACGCCCTTACATACATTTCGCTCTCATTAGAGTAGAGATGTTGAAAAAGTATCTATTCGTTACAAAGTACTCGTTACTTATGAATACCGAAAGTAACGATTACTATAGAGAGAGTCAAATCGTTATTTTCATTACTTTGATTACTCTGATTAGTTAGTTACTTCCTACCAATCGTATCAGAGCGATTAACGTCTATCGTATCTACTTTGATTACTCTGATTACTTTGTTACTTCGTACCAATCGTATCATAGCGAGTAACGACTATAGGGCTTTTCATTCACAGTCATTTGTTTCGATCTCCTGTCATATATTGTATAATCTCTGTATAATATTAATATACACGAATTTTACGACATATGACAGAAGCTCGAAACAAATGACTGTGAATGAAAAGCCCTATTGTATCTACTTTGATTACTCTGATTACTTCGTACCATTGTAATTGTATCAGAGCGAGTAACGACTATTGTATCTACAACCAGTACACTTGATTACTTTTTACCAATCGTATCCCAGCGAGTAACCGACGGGACCGGTTATCGAATATCGTTATCGGTATGAAGAGTTTTAAGAGTGTGAGAGCGAGGAAAAGGTAGAAGATGAAACAGAGGGAGGTATAATGGTATACGTAAAATATGTAATGTATGTCATTAACAAAGATTGAATGCGAGAACTGTATATATCTACGCCATTTGCCGATGTAGATTAGATAGTAGATCTTGTTATATCGGAATACCTATACAAAATACCTACCTACTGAGAAATACGATTCTTGATATGATTATCGGTACTCAAATACAAACGTAATCATAGTAATCAAAGTAACGAACACTGTAAATGATTACTTTATACAAAAGTAACGATTTGTAACGAATACTCAAAAGTAACTATAATCAACATCACTGCATTAGAGATCCTGCGAGGGTGTAGATATGTATGACTACCTCTAAAGGAACTGAAACAAATCCAACGTCTTAATATTGAATTACAACAAAATAACTTACATGGATGCCGTAGCAACATTTGCTTAAAACAATTCAAAGTTTTATTTCAGGAGAAATAAAACCTTTAATGAGACCAAGTTTCTGGTAACGCCTATTCGTGATATCTATTACTAGCAAACCAAGCGAATTATAAATAAAAGAAGACACGGGGAGGTCTAAAATTTGCACTTCACTACCTGGCCTATTCATCATGGCCAAATGGCTGGATTTGTTTCAGTTCGTTCAGAGGTACAGTCTCTGGCCATATTATGACCACCTATGAATTTTTACAAAAATCAACTATTTACTAGGTACATTTTGTTTAAAATATGATTTTTAAATTTAATTTTGTTATGTAATGTTAATGTTATACATTAACTATAATATATTTAATAATAAACAGCAATAAAACATTTAAAAATATTACATATTTATATTTTTTTAATAGTTTTTTGAACTCTTGACTTTAATCCCATGGAAAATGTTTGGGAGCTTTTAAAAAGAGAAATTTAAAATGAAAAGGTCACTAACAAAATTGATTTGATTGAAAAACTAATATATCATTGAAACCACAATGACAAATTGAAGAAATGTAATTTTAACTGCATTTAAAGTATGCCAAGACGGATACAACCGGTTATCAAAGTTAAAGGGAGCTCAACAAAATATTAAATAAAAATTAATATGTGATATTTTCAAATGTTTTATTGCTGTTAATTATTAGATATTGCTGTTTTATTATAAACAGCAATAAACAATTTTAAAATATCAGATATTTGTATTTTTTAATATGTTGTTGAGCCCCCTTTACCTTTGATTACTGCTAGTACCCGTCTTGGCATACTTTAAATGCCGTTAAATTCACTTTGCTCCAATTTGTCATTGTGGTTTCAATGATATATTAGTTCTTCAACCAAAACAATTTCGTTGGTGACCTTTTCAATGGAAATTTCTCTTTAAAAAAAAGCTCCCAAATATTTTCCAAATATATGTGATTACGGTCAGGAGTTCAACAAACTCCCGGGTCATTCTGGGTTGCTCTTGAATTCAGTTGTCAGTTGGCCATTGAACAGAACATAATTTGCAATTTATATAAATATGTAACATAACATAATCTTTTACATTTAAAGGGTTTTTACCCAACACATTTTGGTGGCTCAGGCATGCTATTTTTTGTAAGTATGGCTTCTTGTTTTTTTAAAACCTCTGTCAATTTTTTAACTTTTTCTCAATTAATTAAGTTATACTTAATTTTAGGGCTTTTAGAACAGTGACGATAGATTTCTTAATCCGAAAACGTTTTGTCTTGTAACCCTTATTTAGGGTATTTTAAAATTATCGTGGTTAAAATTTTTGACTTACCTCTTAAAAATCGGGTACTCTGGCTGTTCAAGTTTTTGTACCTGGTTATGATTTTCAAGGATGTTAACCACAGGTAGTGTGCACATAATATGTACATAAAAATATTTGGAAAAACATTATTTTATTCATAAATACTTAGAAAAAGATGGAGTTAGTTGATTTTCTTTGTCATTGAATGTACCGATTTAAGCACAGTAGATGACGAATTTGGAGATATACGGTTTTTCCTGTTAACATATTGATGTTTGTGGATTTAATGGTATTAAAATGTCAAAATTGAAAAAAATGGAGTTAGTGGATTTTCCCAGTACGCCCACGATATACCTTTTACAACAAATCTAGTATTTTTGTGATTTATGGTATACAGCCAGCTACAGGAAGTTTATTTTCCTCGTGGACTTTTTTTTAGCACTTAACCACTTTTGTATCCAAATAAAATAGCAACACATTCTGCTTCATAAATTTTTGACCTATATACATGTAGAAATTAAACAGAAGCAGATGTAAAGTATACCTTAAATTCTTAACTTAAGAGATATACAGCCGTGAATTCTCTAGATATTTATGCATCCATATATCTCAAAGGACCATTTCAGCGCTCCCCAGTATTTTCATTGAGCTAACCACGATATAAATGGTTGGAGTTGTATTCACCACTGGAGTTAATAAATTCAATAAATGTATGTTAACGTAAATATGCACATAAAATAATGAATTAAATTAACAATGCGCCTGTGCATGTTTGTTCCTTCCAATTCAATTATTCCAGGTATATTATACAATTGTGAAATTTTGCCTACAATTTTCGCTTAGTAAGGAGGAATATTTTCTAAATTTAAAATTTTTCGTACCACTGTCAGAAAGCATTTCAAAAGTAGAGGTAGCGACATGAAATAAACAAATCTCTAGAGTAGTTAGGCAGTAGTGATATTGGATTATAGTTACTTTCGAGTATTCGTTACAAATCGTTACTTTTGTATAAAGTAATCATTTAAAGTATCCGTTACTTTGATTACTTTGATGACTTTGATTACTTTTGTTACTTTACAGTAAATATTTTGTATTAGTATTAGTAGGACACTTTGATTACTATGATTACTCTTGTATTTGAGTATACCGGTAATCATATAGAGAATCGCATTTCTCAGTATTTCGTATAAGTATAAGATCCGATATAACGACCTTCACCGATCTATTTAATGGATAGAAATTAAATGATATGTAACTGTTCTGTCATTGCTGCTCCACAATATCAGTAATCTCGAGTAATCTGTTGAGTTTTATACACTTTAAAATGTAATAACGCAAGTCGCTAATCCCGAATGCCTAATCCTAAATAGTTGCAAGTCTCTATGTACCTACTATATTTAAAAATATATTTATTCCTGTGTTTTTAGTGTTAAATGCCATGGTCTAATAAAAAAAATGCCATACCTACATGTAAAATTAAAGTTGATGATCATAGTCAAGAAATATTATCATTTATGGGGTTATGTGATAGCTCATTTGAAAGGTACCGTAAAATGGGGTTACTTTGACCACTGGGGTGAATTTGACCGAAAACATAGAAAAATATCTATTGTGATATACTTCAGCCACCCTTTATAATTTTTAAAATTATTTTTAACGATTCAAATTTATAAATATCTAAGAATTCATTTTTAATTAAAAAAAAAGAATTAATATTCCAAGGGTTGTTAAATCCACCGATATAACGAATTAAGAAAAAATGGTTTAAAAAACGGTCAAATTAACACCACTTACAAGAAAAATAATTTTACAGGTAAAATGCGGTCAACTTCCCCCTAGATGGGGTGAACTTGACCAAAGGCATTTTTTATTTTTTTTTTCTAAGTCATGATTATTTTTTTGTAATTATAATCTAAGCTACTGAAAGTAGACGCTTAAACCCATAACATATTTGTATATAGAAAAATGTAGCAAAATTTAAAATGATTTTTATAGAATTAAAGTACAAAATCGGTCAAAGTCACCCCATTTTACGGTAATTCAATTCTCTATTCAGCAATATAAACAATAACGTAATTATTTATACAGGGTGCCCAAAAAAAGTTTTTGAATTAAACTAATTGAGACAAAAAGAAGAATGTATGTGATTTATTTAATGCAAAATACATTTCACTGCTGTCATAAAAACAGGAAAAAATGTTAATTTGAAAAATAAACATTGCTTTTTGCTTAAATTAAATGTTCAAACTGCTAAGAGGCAGGTGGGTGCAGCTTTAATATTGAATTTAAGCGAAAAACAATATTTATTTATCAAGTAAACATGTTTTCCTGTTTTCGGACAACAGTAAAATGTATTTTGCGTTAAATAAATCACATACATTCTTCTTTTTGTCTCAATAATTTAATTTAAAAAGATTTTTTTGGGCACCCCGAATAAATAATTAGGTTATTATTTATATTGCTGAATAGAGAATTAAATTACCTTTCAAATGAGCTATCACATAACCCCTACTCTCATTTAAAAAAATCATCGATTACGTTATCACGCCCAGACGGATGACGTCAGTAGTATTATATATATGCCAAAATGTCCTAATTTAAACATAAAATCGACCTATCTGAGGATTTCTCTTCAAATTTGCTCATTCTCGAGATAATGAATTTATGCAAACTCAAACGTCCTCACTGCATAATAGTGGAAAGAATGGTAAAAATACCCTGACACAACTTTTCTGGGTGCACTTTTCTGAGTCTAAATCAAAACTGATAACACTAGACACATGGCAGCAGACTGGATTGAATATCATGACTTATAGTTGTATGTTTCTGATTTATCCAACACTTCTGCAGGAGGGAAGTGCCCTTCTGTACAAAAAATTATGTATGATACTTCAGACTATTCTGAACACTGAACAACATACCAATAGAATGGAGGATTATATGGTTGCTTTTATACCCAAAGTCTAGAAAAACAACTTAATATGCATATTAGAGATGAAGTATTGTGGAAAGTCCGATGCATCGCGGACAGCATGCGTATCAAGAAGGTATCTCTACAGAAACGGCACTACACTATCTCGTACAGATGGTGGGTATGTTCTGGAAAACCAAGAGATTTTGTTGAGTGCATTTCTTGACATAGAGGGAGCTTTAGAAAACACCACGTACTCGCGTATGTGGAACACTACGAAGCAATCCAACGGTGATTCATCTAAAAGGAATAGACGAAACAAGGTGCAAATCGTCAGACTGCCCACTGAGGAGCCGTGTGATACTGCCGTATGAACGCAATAGGGGGAGCTTTATTATATCCTCTCTTGTGGATTTGGTCATGGACGATAGCTAGACTTAGCAACAACAGGCATCATGTCGCGGGAAATGCGGATGACCTCTTCATCTTAGTCCACAATAATATATATTTACTGGTACAGTCAGATATACAATGCAACAGATATAATGACTGTAGTTACAGAATGGACTTCGAATGTAAGGCTTAACATAAGCCCCCAGAAGTCCATCCAAAATCATGAAATTTAGCAAAACAAAGAATTTAGAGAGATTGAATCCTCAATTCCTTAATAGTTCACATCTAAATCTGGTAACTAAGATATATTGGGTTAATATTAGAGTATACGTAATCAGCATATAGGACGAATAGTCAAGAAACCAGTAATTACGTTAATGGTAGGTAATGTTAGTTAATAGACGTTACTTGTCTCAGTTCAGTACTGTGCAGCTATGGAAACCCTATTAGACCTTTCTTCTTTATACATATTTATAAGGGAAGAGGCGAGAATATCGTTTACAGGCAACATAAAGGAGAGATGAAGAAATATTAACATAATAAATGAAGTCAGGAATATTGAGTGGATGATGAATTACCTGGTACACAGACTGATTTAAAACTGCAGAACAATGGGTGCATCCGGTGGGGTGTGGTGGAATCTGGTGCAGGAGTATTCCTGATGGAGTCTGATGAATCTGGTGGCCTTGCCAGATGAGCAGTAGCTACCAAAGTAATAGCTATCAAAACCTCTTTGATACTATTCCACACAATGTTCAGCAGAAACATTTTATGGGCTAGCTTGATTTCTATTGATTTCCGTTACTAAATTTTCTTTTTTATTTATTAACTGGTTCTCTCCACTTCTTGTTTTTTCTAGATCAAGCCACACACTTCTTGTCTCTGGCACCTGGTCAAGACACTTGAACCAAATACAGTCCTTTTATTGAACCTTAAAGTCTTGTGCTCTAGGTACATAAAAGCCATCAACTTTTTTATTTAAAAATTTTCGGTATATCTTATTTTTATCTTTCATTTAAATTAATTAAATATCTCTCTTAGTTTACATTTACTGCATTATTATATCGTATCCAATTTTTGTTTTTAGTGTAACATCCATGAACAACAAATAATATTTTATTTTATAATAAAACACATTTTTAATTTACAATAGATTTCCATCATGTTGAATAACACAATGAGTTTCCTCCCTCACTATAGAAATATATAAATTTAAATTCAAAAGTTCGATCCTGCTATCGTCAGTACAATAAAAGGTTATTTATTATTTGTGAAATATTAACAAAATATTCAACTGTACACAATTGCCCGAAAATTTGATCACTTTTCAAAACCCGACTAGTTACAAATTTATTGTATTTAGGCTCGCGTTTATATATGTGCCCCTAGAGGTCTGTATAAATCCATTGTATTGATTTAGTATCAAGTTTCATTCAGAATTTAAAATTAATTAATAGTCTGTAGTTGTTAAAGCGTGCACAGAAACAAAATTGATCTTTGATTATCTAACTAAACTAAATTAAAAAGAATAGTCGAAGTTTCAGAAGGTTGAATGCACTGTCTTTATTACTGGATTTTTTTATTATTGGATATAAATTAAATCCGACAGAATATAAGCGAAAGGTAAAATGTTGGTTTTATTAGATATACGTATTGCTATAAAGTGACCATGTTTAATTTTTTTATTCATATTTTTTACCTTATTACCAACGTATAGAGAACTATAAGTCCCCGTTCTCATGACAGGCGTTTAACGAGCGTGTTGATAACGCGCGATACATACATTTTACTTGAGACCGTTCACATGCCAACGCGTGTTTTAATGATCTAAAACGCGCGTTAGCATGTGAACGGTCTCAAGTAAAATGTATGTAGTTGTAATCGCTCGTTACCAAAACTCGCGTTAAGTGCTTTTTGCTTGTCGAGGCCTTAGAGAAGCAGCAGATAATTATATCGGATAAAAGATGAAAACAAAACAAAAGGTTAGATTAAAGATACGAAAGAGCCCTAAAAGAAACAAAAAAAAAAGAATGAATTAGCTATCGGGCCCATTAAGTTAAAAACGTACACAATATAGCAACTAGACACACAGTAAGACCAAAAAGAAACAATATCTACAACGACAACTTGAAAATGAAGAAGAACATACCTATACACAATCTAACATTCTATAAAACATTCTATGAAGTATCACAACATAAGATAGGCTCTTACATACGGACATCCAATTTCATAAGATATAAAAATAGAGAAATACTCACCGTTGAAAAAAAAAATAATACATAATCGAAAATAGATTCAGAACGTCAATGATGAAAACAAAGAAAATGATGGAAACAACGGAAAAAGTATCAATTTCATTAATCAACAGTAGCTTTAAAATATTGGCCTTGGTATTGCGAAAAGGATTACTATTCCTAAAAGATTACGCCGAAGAAATATTTTCGGTGACCAGTGTGGCTTCAGGACTAAAAGTCGACAATAATTATTACCTAATTGGTCAAATATTTACCATTAGATAAATGCTTGAAAAGTATTGGAAGTATTATAATCAAGACGTACATCAGATCTCTACAACTTTTAAACGGACTTATGATTTTATGATTCAATTAATCATCTAAAACTATAGAATGGAATCGTTGAGCTGGGCAAACCTAAGAAACTAGTTGTGGTAAGGCGAATGTGTATCAGTAATTCCTTCACACAAGTTAGAATATAAGAAAATATATTAAATGTTTACAACTTACTTTGCAAACTACGTAAATTCTGGACCGAGACAGAGAAAATCAAACTAGATAGAGCTGTTTGGGGAGTAAAGATACAGTACCTGGCCAAATTATTAGGCCAAGCAAGGAAAAATTTACTATATGAAGTTATTTCTCTCACAATTATGAATATATTTGAAAAAATATTGTTTTATTCCTTTTTTGTGGATATTAACTTTTGAGGTGCGTTTCCATTAGGTTCGCTGCTCCGCGCTCTCTGTAACTTTAAGCAGCGTTCCTTTTTTGTGCATATTAACTTTGAGGTGCGTATTTATTAGGTTTTCTGCTTCGCGCTCCCTGCAACTGTTCCAATCGATACGACATGCGCCCCTTTACAGATAAAGGTGCGTACCGATTAGGTTCGCCCTCCGCTCGGCGCTCCAATTGGTGGCGATTTATATGTAGAGGAGCGCATGCCGTATCGAATGGAGCAGTTGCAGGGAGCGCGAAGCAGAAAACCTAATGGATACGCACCTTAAAGTTAATATCCACAAAAAAAGGAATACAACAGTATCTTTTTCAAATATGTTCATAATCATGAGAAAAATAACTTCATAATATAGTAAATTTTTCCTTACTTGGCCTAATAATTTTATAAGGTACTGTAGTTCTCGCCTTTGCTGAAGACTTAGATGTACTATCACAATCAACATTTAAAGTTAAAGATATTTTCTCAAGCTGTGAAGGCCCTGTTTACTATTATTTTTCATTCTTTCCTGTTTGCTGCTTTATTTTTACAATTGAAGATTATAATTTCTTCTATCTTTTTCAATATCCTTCCACCTGGTTTTCGACCTACTTTTCTTCTTTTTCCCTCTATTCTGCCGTTTTTTTTTTGTTGGGTAGTCACGTGTTTGGTATCCTTTGGGTATGACCCAACAATCTCAGTCTTTATGATTTTATTATCTATACGATATTCTGTTCTCCTTACATTTTCTCTAGTTCTATAATGTGGTCTTTTTATCCACATTCCATTCCTTAGCTTTCTTCCAAATATTTTCTTGATGACTTTTCTTTCCAACACTTGTAGTATAACTTGTTCGGAATTGTTCCTCGTGCATGTTTCACTGGCATGTAATGCTATATAGATCTTATCACTGCCATATATTATTATCCTTTTCTTAGCCCTTCCAATATTTTGTTATTCATTAAAAACTTGTCTAGAGCAAAGTTACAAATAGACCTGGATCCCGCATACCAAAAAAAGTTGATTAATAGCAAGCTGAAAATTTGTTAATAGCTTAACGGTGTCTAGTCGGACAAACTTTGATATATGGGAACACTGGAACAGGGGAAGTTTTAATTGTGGAAAAGTTTAAAAATTTGGAACGGTAGACTACGAAAAGGTTCCATATATTTTGTCGGACAGAACTTCCAATTGATTTGTTACTATTTCATTAAACTCTCATGCAAAAATCAGACTGGTGTTTATCACCAACTGAGCATTTTAATGAGTGGAACAGGAAGAACATTTCAAATGACAGGAATTGTGTTGGTTAGTAATAGCAGTCTGATTTTTGCATGAGAGTTTAAAGAAAGGTTAATAAATCAATTGGATGTTCTGTCCGACAAAATACATGGGACGTTTTCGTAATCTGACGTTCCAAATTTTTAAACTGTTCCAGAATTAAAAATTCCCCTGTTCCAGTGTTCCCGTACATCAAAGTTTGTCTGACTAGACACCGTTAAGCTATTAACAGATTTTCAACTTGCTATTAATCAACTTTTTTTGATACGCGGGAGGCAGGCCTAAAAGTTTCGTTTGTGATTATTGTCAGGTATTATTGTCCTTGTATGTATTCTCGTTCTATCCATTCCATCGTTTCTTTATTTATATATTGTATATCCCTTTCTTTCCCTCTTTCGATTCAAGTCTCTTTAGTATTTCTTTTAATTCTTGTTTACTTCTGGCTACCAATAGGTACATACGTCATCAGCAAATTCTAGGTATTAATATTTTCATCGATATATAAATCCTGTTCTGTTGATTCTGGCTTTTTGACGACAATTTCAAGAAATATACTGAATAACAGTGATGATAGAGGATGCCCCTGTAGCCTCTTCACACTGACTTCAAACTTATCTATTTCGTTGGGTGAAATCGTTCTCAGGGCCAGTGATAACGGACCTGCAAGGGATTCACTGCAGGCGGGCGCCCTTGCTTGGAGGGCGCCAAAATGAGCTTTTTTGCTGGTATTATACAAAATACTAATTAAAAAAAACGAAGTGCACCTATACTAGTTTTTCAGGCTGGCACCTTATACCATAGCGCCGGTACTTTTGTTCTTACTAGTTTTTCACTAATTACCATTTCACGCAGTGTCTTGTATATTTCTTTCCGTTTAACTCTGTCAGAAGCTTGTTTAAAGTCGATGAATAGGGCCACTAAAGATTTTCCATATTCCGGACTTATTTTAAAAGTTTCTTTTTTCACCCCCGAAACGGGGTGAAACTCACCCCAGGGTAAAGCACACATCGGCACAACATCACTTATTTTGTTTCACATGTTAGCTACGTGCGTGCCAAATTTCATGTCATTCAAAGTGGTTTTTTAAAATTTAGAGCAAAAATCGTGAGTAAACGTACTACAAACCATTATTTTTGCAATAATTTATTAATAACAAAGTCGGAACGTGGTTTAAGCTATCACGACTAGTGACAATCGATTTAGCGTATAAAAATACTACGAAAAAGACTACAAACTTGCTGTAGATAACGCATTTCTAGCTTTTCGGCGAATAAACAATTATTTTGTTATTAACAAAATAAGAACACATTTTGAGTAATCGCGACTAGTCGCATTCGATTCAGCGACCAAAAATACACCAGAGAAGACCTTAACACTATCAATTTATGTACAGGGCTTCTAATAATTTTTGAAAAACACCTAATTTTACCATAATTTGTTAATAACAATTAAACGCACCACATCTGGGCTTCCAGACCACTTCCATTGGATTCAGCGACCCAAAAAACCTATAATACCACCATCAAATATTGCGACTAGACTAATTATTTCGATATGTTTTCTTGTTTCCATATTTCTTTTAACAACTTCAAAATGCTTAACTATTTTAGTACCTACTACACCTCTCTTATTTAAACATTTCAGTTGTTACTTTATCCTGTCCTGGGCTCTTATTTTTCTTTAGTTTCTCTCTTATTTCTTTTTCAATTGGCGGTTTTTTCTTTGTTCGTTTTTAAATGGTATTTACATTTAGTCTTTGTTCTTCTTCATATTCTGTTGCGGGCATTTCATTTAAAAGCTCTTCGAAATCCTGACATCCGTTAAGTATGTTCTCGTCACTTACTAAATTCCTTCCATTTTTGCTTTAGTAGTGACTTCTTTGGCAACCCTTTTTCTCATTTTTGCCCCTTGATATAAGTTTCTAATTTCTCTATTTTTCTATGCCATTTCTATTCTTTTCTATTCTTCTATGAATTTCAATTTCCAACTCTGATGTCTTAGTCTTAGAGCTACAGCCGAAAAATCATCGTCATAAGTAATATGGAGTTTGGCATGTGTAATGTGTCTATAGTATATTGATAATTATGACCCCTTTCAGGCTGACACCTCAGTGGATACAGGAAGTAGCAATAAGGGATGAAAGGGGAAAGTTAGTGTAGTCTTTAAAGGTTTTTACCTCCTATTTTGTTAAACCTCCATCGATTTGCATGAAAATTGGTGACTAGTTAGAGCATAGAGGGACAAATTATAAGTAAAATTTGTTATATCATGTTATTAAAATAAATCAATACTATTTGAGTAATTAAAGATCAAAGATTTGTCTGTTTAAGAGCACATGCGTGAAGTTACGCATGATAAAAAGAACATATTAATTAATAATTGTAGGTTACTAAAATATTATTTTTATATTATTTCGATATTATAAATTTAGCAAAACTGTATTCGAATATGTCAAATGTACCCATTATTGGACACCCCCAGTAGGGGAGTGCAATTAGAACGAAAACATGCATTGTTTCGGAAAAATTCAAACAAGCTTATATTTTTCTAAAACTTTTTTTGTTAGTTTATATTATACATGTTAAAGTAAAAAGTTCTACTCGCGGATTTGGCCGCTAATTGTTTATTAATTGTTTAAACATTAACAATTGTTTTGTATTAATAATTTTAAAATATCGTTAAATTCATCATTTTACTTTGATCAAATATGTTTCTATTTTGTTTTTGATTATACTGAATCCGAATATGGCATTGCAATTTGAAAATTCTTATACAGAAGCCCTTATACAGTATGTCTGCGTAGGTAGGAACCACATGGAAAACTTTTTTATTATTAATTTTACGACAAAAAGTTACTCTTCATAAAATGTTCTGGATAGTCAAAAATCTAATACTCAACCATCAGATATCAAATTTTATCAATTTTATACGAGTTATGTCAAAAATATGAATTTCGTTAAAGAGTAAAGTACCTTTATATTTCAGAGTATCAAAAAATGTTATTATGAAAAGTTGTTTGAAATTAAAAACTATGTTTAAATATACAATTACATTATTCTAATCGAAAAATTTTTTTCAATTTTATACGAATAAAAAATATGAATTTTTCTTAAGAGTTGAGTGCCTTTATTATTCACAATATTTTAATTAGAAGGATGTAATTGAACACTAAAACAAATTTTATAATTACAAACAACTTTTCTTAATAACAATTTTCGATATTGTGAAATTTAACGATACTTTACTCTTGAGTGAAATTCATATTTTTTGACATACCTCGTATAAAATTCATTAAATTTGATATTTGATGATTGTATTTTAGATTATATATGCTGCAGAGTATTTTATAAAGAATAACTTTTTTTCGTAAAACTGATAATAAAAAAGTTATCAATAGGTTCCAAGTTACGCAGACATAGTGTATAAGAGCTAAAAAAAATTTTTGCTGAACATTTATTATTGTTGAAGTTTATTATTAAATTTATTTTAGGTAAGTTTTACAGAAAAAAGTTTTGGTAGCTTTATATAAACATTTTTTAGCTGGTAATTTTCGGTTTTTGTATTACATTTTTGTTATCTTTCTTAATTTTCTTAAAAAGAAATAGTCTATTTCATTTCTAAAGTAAAATAATTTAGTGCATTTTAAAGATTACATCCTAAGCTTTAAAAAATCACTTATAAAACTGTAATAGATCTGTTCAAACTTGAGTAATACCGTGTTAAAATGGTGGTAATTCTATAAAACTACGAAGATTTCAAAAATTACATTTTTTAAGTCGTCATATCATTTGAATTAAATTTTTGAGATTTTTTTTTGAATGAAACATCATTTAGTACGATGCTTGAAAGGTAAGTTGTGCAAAATTGAGAGTTTTATAAGAAAAATTGTATTAGTTACACATTTTTAAAACATTTTTAAACAAAATTCATGTAAGGCTCACTTTCCGCCTCCACCGTACTTATGCCCATACATTTTATTTATTTTTTTTATAACCATAAGATAGCTTAATTATTCTTCTGGTATTAGGTTCAGTTGGTAAAATTTCATTTGATCCATTAATTAAAGAATTACATTAAAATAACTCAACCGTGCACTTTGCCGTACGCTAGTTTACAGTGCGCCAATGTTTGTGAGAAGGGTGACTTTAGCATCATAAATAAAAAATTATAGAAGATACAGATTTAATTTTAGAAAATTCTTTATATAAGGTTTTTTTTTTGTAAAATTTTCTGAATTTTCCAGTGGTCAAGTCAGTTTTGTTCTAAAGTTGATATTTTCGGAGTCATTTAAAAAAACATCAAACTTCGTAGTTTATTTGTTTAATAAAAAATGAAGCACCCACTTCTCGAGTAGAACTTTTTGATATGTTGTTTATTAAACATGTCTTAATGAAATTACAAAAAGTTCTATCTTGTTTGATTTTTTCCGAAGTGAAAATCTATATGCACTCCCCTACAGGTTCTGGGCATATTCAGTTTATATTGATAGAAAAAATTCAATTAAATATAGAAATAATATAAAAGTAACTATTTAATAACAAACAATTAATTAATATGTTCTTTTTATCATCCGTAACTTCACGCATATGCTCTTAAATAGACAAATCTTTGATCTTTAATAACTCAAAAAGTATTGATTTATTTTAATAACATGATATATCAAATTTTACTTAAAATTTGTCCCTCTATCGATTGTTGGGTTATTTTTAATAAAATTATTTTCACCCGCGGGAAGGGGTGGTATTCACCCCAGGGTAAAAGTGCAAGTTGGCACCAAATCAGTTTTATTTCTTGAGGTATGCTCTAACTAGTCACCAATTTTCATGCAAATCGATGGAGGTTTAACAAAATAGGAGGTGAAAACCTTTAATGACTGCACTAACTTTCCCCTTTCATCCCTTATTGCTACTTCCTGTATCCACTGAGGTGTCAGCCTGAAAGGGGTCATAATTGTCAATATACAATGGACACATTTCAGAGGAAAAACTCCATATTACTTATGACGATGATTTTTTGGCTCTAACTCTCCGTCTATCTTTTCTTTTCAAAAAACACCAACTCAGGTGTTTTTATATATATATACATATACATATATACATATATATATACATATACATATTTTCAATTTAAAAATCTTTTAGTAATTTTTGATATTTTTCAATATTAATTATTTGCTATTAGGATTGAAAGCTTGCTTCGTATTTTTACGGCCAGATGGCGCTAGCCACCCAATACCATCATTTTGGCTGCAATATTTGGAAAAACATTTCGATGCGATTTGATTGGATTAAGGAGAACAGTGCCTACGTTCCTTCTGATGAAGCTCCAATAAGAGCAGAAAATTGCAGTTAAAGGGACTGGCTGCACTCCTTATTCTAATTAAAAAGTAAGATTGTTTTTCCTTCGTATTGCAGCCGAATATATAAAAATGGTACACACATTTTTATTTCAGGTGTTTTTACTTGTATCATTTTGAATCTTAATTTATTTCGTTCATCTAGTTCTATTTCACATTCCTCATCGAATCATTCTTTGTACCCATCTTTTATATTTCTATTACTGTAATATTAATTCTGGTACGATCCTGTTTAAGGTCATCGGTACAAATTCGAAAATATTTTACGGCTATCCCTACTGTTTCTGTCTTTACACGACAAATTACGTGTAGTAAAATTCACACTGGTATGAATATGTAAACATTACTAGATAGAATGTCATTCTACTTGACAATGTCATCATTAACTTTAAAGATACGGCTTTTGAATGTTCTTGGATAACTGTTATTTGTATAATTGCAAATTATTAATTCACTTAATAAATGTCATAATTTTTTCACTATGGATTCAGTGATTTTAATAATTTATACAGTCGGAAAAATTAAAGAATACCCATAAACGAGCACATCAATCAGTTATTTTGTATTTGCTGTCTTTTTCTATAAATAACAAACGTTTGTTACAGAAAAATATAGCCAATACAAAATAAGTGATTGATGTGATCGTTCATGGGTATTCTTTCATTTTTCCGACTGTATGTACAACAAAAACTAATACTCAATCGAGAAAATAGGAAAAGTGTTAAAGTGATTTTTTAATAATATATTGTTACTATGGAACGCTTACAATTTTGAACATCTTTAACAAAAAAAAATACTTGGATCACAGAATATATTCTGATGTATTCTCTGCTTGGATCTTCCATAAATAATAAACAATAAATAACTTTTTATTAAGTTCACGTCTTAAATCAATTATTTATCAAATACGCTATCAATATTTTTTAACCAACAACTCAAAATATTCCCGATGCCATGTCAAATATTTAAAACTGTCACTGTTTTGTCATCATATTCTATTTGAGTCAGTGCGTTGTATGACAAAGATAGCGAATATTCGATTTGGAAAATATGTGTGTGTGTTTTGTGTTTTATTGGTACTGGTTTTCACAACCCACTGGCCAGTCAATTTCATAATTGTTTTTTAGACTACAACTTACCACTAACTCAGGGGAGTAATGTGTAGTGTGTTTGTTGAGTAAGTGTCTTGTTACTTTGCAAAGTCGACGTCATTGTCTTTGCAAAGAGACGCTAATTGTATCCGAACGTCTGCGGTCCCTCCGGTGAATACCGATCCCACAAGGACAGAAACTATTTTCATTTATTAATTTATAATAAACGAAAAATTTCTGACCCTGGTGAGATTAGAACTCACGGCCTTTTTCGGATTTTTCGATCCATAGGTAGGCGCTCTTACCACTGAGCCACGGAGGGGGTTAGGAAAATATCACCACGGGCATGGTGTCAATTTTTTTCGAATCCTGAAAATACTAATAAATATTTTTAAAAAATTTAAACGCAGAATGAAAGACTAAATTATTATCGAGGGCCGAAAGTTGCTTAGAATAAATAAACAGTTTCTTTTGAATGAGATATTTGAAATTAAAAATCACACTACATTTTCTCTTAGGTTTTCACCCCTGTAATTTATTAAAGTAAACATTATAGAAGTTTTCAGGGACTTTCGGCCCTCGGTAAGAACGTAATCTTTTATTCTGCGTTTAAATTTTTCAACAATACTTATTAGTTTTCTCAGGATTCGAAAAAAAAATGAATCCCCATTTGAATAGCATTGCAGCCGAAAATACGTACCCATCCCCTTAAATGTATCGATAAAATATAATAAAAGTTATAATTTGGAGTAATTACATATTGTGAAATATGTTTATTAAAAATTGGACGGTTATTTTTACTAATTTCTATTCTAATTACACCAACCTCCCGTGCCGTTTTAGCTATCCAACAGCACCACCCATCCTTACTTGGTTTCCATTATTTAATCTCTCACACTCTTCAACGCCGTCTCAGAAATGTCTCAACATCCTATTTTTTTTTCTTAGAGGAACGCGCATGTTGCACGTCTCATTAAAGTGATAAAAGACGCTTCTTGTAATGTAGCATGTCGTTTCGGAGGTTTCTAGATCCGCCCTCAGACAAGTCTCGAAAACAGTTAAAGCCAAAATTAGACTAGGTGACGCCAACGTTACTTCAAACTTGGCGACCGCATACACGACAACCGTAATGACAGGTTTAAAAATAATAGGTGTAGGCTAGGGCGTTATCTGATAGTATTTCATTTGTATGGATGATGCCGTAAATCATTTGCGGACAGCATATTACGGATACGGCGAGAAAAGAAATTCCAAAACTGCCTTTAGGAATTTTTCATAATTAGTCACAATGTCACAACATTTAGAACCTAAATACAAGAGTTTTGTACATGAAATGAAAAACATGAAATTTAGTATGTAGAGGTTTTTTGGGTCGAGAAAACTAAATTCTCTACCAAAAATTATGTATTGCCCAGAGGGCGCCACATACGCCTTTCAGCACTAATTTATTACGTTCAATTTTTTTATCCCTCACTCTGTACAATTTTGACATTAAAATTTTTATTCTCCTATTAGTTTTACTTAAAAAAGGTATACTTCTTTCATCTCCCTAAATTGAACCGTTTTCGAGATAAACGCATTTTAAATCTGCGATACACCATCATTTTTAGCATATTATCATTGTAGTTACACCCGAAAAATAACTAAAACCATAAAATTATCCAAAAATGTATCGCAAATTTTGGCGATGCAATGACATAAATTTGAGAACTGGCACAATTATTATGGTTTTAAGTTATTTTTCGGGTGTAACTACAATGATATTATGCTAAAAATGATGGTGTATCGCAGATTTAAAATGCGTTTATCTCGAAAATGGTTGAGTTTAGGGAGATGAAAGAAGTATACCTTTTTTAAGTAAAACTAATAGGAGAATAAAAATTTTAATGTCAAAATTATACAGAGTGAGGGATAAAAAAATTTGAACGTAATAAATGAGTGCTGAAAGTCGTATGTAGCGCCCTCTGGACAATACATAATTTTTGGTAGGGAATTTAGTTTTCTCGACCCAGAAAACCCCCACTTACCAAATTTCATGTTGTTATCTCATTCCTGTCAGGAAATATTCAATAATAAATAAAAAAAGTTTAACTTTGACACCCTGTATCTCGGTTATTTTAAACTTTGTACCAAGGTAAGTTAGCTTAAATCGGCCTATTTTAACCTCAGGAACCTGAGGTTAAGCTATGGTCCATTCTTTACCAAACACCCTGTATATGTATATTATGTATATACAGGTTGTCCCGAAAAGATTGGTCATAAATTATACTACACATTCTGGGGTCAAAAATAGTTCGGTTAAACCTAACTTACCTTAGTACAAATGTGCTCATAAAAAAATTTACAGCCCTTTGAAGTTACAAAATTAAAATCGATTTTTTTCAATATATCGAAAACTATTAGATACTTTTTATTGAAAATGGACATGCATCATTCTTATGGCAGGAACATCTTAAAACAAAATTATAGTAAAATTTGTCCACCCCATAGAATTTGATGGGGGTTTTGTTCCCTTAAACCCCCCCAAACTTTTGTGTACCATCCAATTAATTCATTATTGTGGTACCATTAGTTAAACAAAACGATTTTAAAGCTTTTTTGCCTCTTAGTATGTTTTCGATAGGCCAGTTTTTATCGAGATGCGACTTCTTTTTTAATATATTTACATACAAATTTTATGGGGGTTTTGTTCCTTTAAACCCCCCAAATGTTTGTGTACATTCCAATTAAACTATTATTGTGGTACCATTAGGTAAACACAGTGTTTTTAAAACTTTTTTTTGCCTCTTAGTCTTTTTTTGATAAGTCACCTTTTATCGAGATGTGGCTTCTTTTTAAAAATATACCTAAATATTTAAGTTACAAATAAATTTTCAGATTATTAACAGGTGTCTATAATCATACTTGACCATAATGAACTATCTTTTAGTAAATTCGTCCCAGGAACGCAACTCATCAATATTGGCAATATCATTTTAAAGTCTTTTACTTTAAAATGTATAATATATGTCTGAATTGCCGATATAAATGAGTCAGATTAAATAAATTATTAGAAGAATTTTTTACTAAGCAACAACATTTTTGTTTAATTTAGTATTATTTTGTATTTTGACAACGACACCCGACTTGGGCGTCGAAACGTTAAAATAAAATCATTTTTTTTTTGGTAAAATTGTGGCTTATTTCCCATTGAAAATAATTGATTATAAAAATGCTACAAGGAAATAGCTTCAGAACAACAACAAATATGTGGTGGATTCGACAAATATTCAAAATATCTCGATAAAACTGGCTTATCAAATAAGTACTAAGAGGCAAAAAAGTTTTAAAAACATTGTGTTTAACTAATGGTGCCACAATAATAATTTATTTGGAACGTACACAAAAGTTTGGGGGTGTTTAAGGGTACACAATCCTCATAAAATTTTTATGGGGTGCACAAATTTAACTTTAATTTTTTTTAAGATTTTGCTGCCATAAAAATTTTTTATGTCCATTTTCAATAAAATTTTTAAGAGTTTTCGATATACGAAAAAAAATCGATTTTCATTTTGTAACTTCAATGGCCTGTAACTTTTTTTGTGTGCACTATTGTTAGGTAAGTGAGGTTAAATCAACCTATTTTTGACCCCAGAATATGTGGTATAATTTATGACCAATCTTTTTGGGGCACCCTGTATAATATGTATTTTAAAACTTAACCTGGGCAAAAATGTATCAATATTTGTGGACACCGATTAAACCATCTACCTATGTCGCCGATATAGTATTACATAATAGCAAACAGCGGTTACCAATTACATGAAACTTAACGTTTTAAAAAAAAATTCTGAAATAAAATTACAAAAAATTGGCACCCCTTAGCGAGAAAATACAGGAGCCTGGATATCATATAGCTGTAAAAAATCTACAGACGGCACTGGATATGATAATAGAAAAATGGAGTATACAATAGAAAATAGCAATAAATCCAGAAAAGCCCAAGTGGTTATTTTCAAAAAGATAAGAGATAACCCAGAAGAACAGCTAACACTACCAGATAGACTTATCGATTAGCAAAACGAAGCTAATTAACTAGGAATCACAACTAACCAAGGTCAAAAATTCACACTGCATGTCAACGCGACAGTCGAGAAAACAGCAACGGCCAGAGCCGCAAAGAGGACTCACATAAAGAAGACAAATTTTTCCATGAAAATTTTAGACTAATAAACAGCATCATACCACCAGTAATTGAATATGCATCTCTTAAGGCACAAAACAACAAAAAGAAGATTCAAGTAGCGCACAACAACTACCTCAAAGAAGCTGACAATGTACCAACTTATGTCAGTTGTTTAACCCTAACCCTTAACTTCTTCTTAAGGTGCCGAGACCGCTTGTCGATCGTTGGCTCTCATGTTGCCCAGCATATTAACAATCACTGTCTTATTCACAGCCGCACGAAATAGTTCAGTGCTAGTTTTCCCAAACCATTGGCGTAAGTTTTTAAGCCAAGAAGTTGTACGGCGGCCCACACTTCTTTTTCCCATTATTTTACTTTGCGTGACAAGGTGAAGTATTCAAGTATATTCAAATGGGAAATAAGCCACAATTTTACCTAAAAATGATTTTATTAACGTTTCGACGCCCAAGTCGGGTGTCGTTGTGATTTTCCTTCGTGATTTACTATGGAATCTCTAACGCGAGAATTTCAGTGCCACCGTTGCATTTGGTTGTCTTTTTAAAGACAGATCACATGCTATGATTTTTTGTGGCGGATATTCTTGAGTTGGGATTGATTTCATGTAATCGAATGAACTATCTTTTAGTAAAGTCGTCCCAGGAACGCAACTCATCAATATTGGCAATATCATTTTAAAGTCGTCTACTTTCAAATGTATAATACGTGTCTGAATTGCCGATATAAATGAGTCAGATTAAATAAATTATTAGAAGAATTTTTTACTAAGCAACAACATTTTTGTTTATTTAGTACTATTTTGTATTTTGACAACGACACCCGACTTGGGCGTCGAAACGTTAATAAAATCATTTTTAGGTAAAATTGTGGCTTATTTCCCATTTGAATATACTTGATTATAAAAATGCCACAAGAAAATAGCTTCAGAACAACATTAAGGTGAAGTATGTCATATTTTTTGGGTGACGCATTATATGACCAAAGTATTCCAATTTGCGCCTTTTAACCGTGTTTACTACTTCGAAACTTTTATTCAAACGTTGCGAAACCCTTCCGTTTGTGACTCTTTCTACCCAACTGATCTTCAGAATACGTCGGTAGACCCACATCTCAAATGCTTCTAGGTTTTTAAAAGAGATTCGGTCAGGGTCCATGCTTCAACCCCGTAAAGTAGTATTGGGAATATATAACATCAAACCAGTCTTATGCGAAGTTCCAAATTGAGATCATGACTGCACAGGATTTTCTTAAATTTCATAAGCTTATAAGCCCTTTGCTGAACGTTTCCTATTCAGAGACCTAAAACAAACAATGGTACCTACTGGATATGATGGAGGAAAAATCAAAACAAAATTTGCTGAGCTAGAAGACCACTCAAACCGGATCCTGCGAGAGATATTAAGGTATGATATTATGTACTATGGATAGAAGCAGAGAAGACCCAAACAGCAAATATATTAACAAACATACAAGTCTAGATAATCGTAGTTTTATCAAAAGCAGAGAACGCGCTCGCACCTTTGACGTCGCAGTGTATTTACTAGTGTTGATTTTATATGTTTCAGACAGCCCTCGACAAAAATCTACGAAAAAGAAAAATACAAAAAACGGCTGCGGTCACCAAAAAAAAAAAAAAATAAAACATTACATTACCAACAAAACTCAAAAATCGAGAAAGAGAAGACCATCTTCTCGAGTGCCGAGTCACCGAACTGGATGTAGCACGAGCAAGCAACACAGATCGATGATAAGTCACTATAGGCCTGCACCCCGCGTACCAAAAAAAGTTGATTAATAGCAAGCTGAAAATTTGTTAATAGTTTAAGGGGATATCCTAGTGTAAAAGTACGAAATTCATATACTTTTTTGGGAATTTCTAAAAAGTACTGTACCAATTGTTTTGAAAATTGGCATGAGAATTTATTATAAAAAGAAATATATGGAAAACAATTTTTATAATAAAAATATTGAAAATTAAACAATTTATCCGCCATCTACTGCCACCGTGAAAATAAAAACATAGCTCCACTGCTGCAATGATTGGGACTAATGGAGATCCTGAAACATAAAATTTCAAAGTTATTATTGAAATATAAGTTATTTTCTATACTGTCGACTAGGGGTTTTTTGATTTTATTATTTTTTAAAAATCCTAGTTGATGGTATAGACAATATCTTTTATTTCAATAGTACCTTTGAAATTTCATGTTTCAGGATCTCTATTAGTCCCAATCACTGCAGCAGTGGAGCCATGTTTTTATTTCTCAAAAATCGAGAAAGAGGGACCCATCGGTGCCAGTCGATAGCACGTAAATCGTTTAATTTTTAATACTTTTTTATGAAAATTGTTGTTCAAGTACTTCTTTTTATAATTAATGCTCATGCAAATCGTCAAAACAATTGGTACAGTATTTTTTATTTTAGAAATACCCAAAAAAATATATGAATTTCGTACTTTTACACTAGAATAGCCCCTTAACGGTGTCTAGTCGGACAAACTTTGATGTATAAGAACACTGAAACAGGGAAGTTTTAATTGTGGAACGCGACTTTAATTGTGGAACATGTCATTCTGACAAGTTTATTAGCAAACTTTATACACTATACGAAAAACTTTTTGCCCGACAAATATATTGGGCATTTTAATAATAAGTCCGACATGTAGAACATGTCAAATGACAGGAATTATGACAGGTGATAAGTAGCAGTCTGATTTTTGCATGAGAGTTTAATGAAAGGGTAACAAATCAATGGGATGCAAATATGGGATGGGATGCACTATTGCATGCTTATAAGGGTTTAACAGCTAGTAGCCTCGATCTTGGAGGCAACTAGCCATGCCAGTAGATTTTTGTAATGCTTCTTAAGTCACCCTCATCTACACTCGTTGCTCTGAATAGTTCTGCTCAGTGTTAAAGACTTTTTTTTTAAAAATTGATACTATAACACTGAATGTACTTGCCGACACACCACTGATTGAAGTAAAAAATCTCTGAAACTATGGAAACTAGGAACAAGACTTTGGAAACACAACTCTTCCATCATTAGACTAGCATATGACACAAGGATGGTATTCTTCTTCTTCTTCCTCTTTATAAGCAATTTTGCTTGTTAATTGGCGGACTGATAACTCTATGGAAGGTTGTCACTTCATCCTTTACGCGGTCGGCCGATACTTCTACCGATTGGTGATTTATCTCTTGGTATTTTGACCACACGTGTCTCTCCCATTCTGGTTGTATGGTTATTCCATTCTTTTTTTCTATTTAGTGTCCATTCATTTATACACTGTACTTTATATTGTATTCTAATGTCTTCACTCCTCTTTCGATCTCTCAGCGTATTTCCTGTAATTTTTCTCAGTACTCTCATTGTTTCCAGTAGTCTTTGTGTTGTGGCTGTATCAGGTCTTGTTTCTGATGCATATGTCATTATTTGTCTTACACTGGCTTTATAAATTTTCGACTTCATCTAAGTGTTATTATGTCGGTTTCGCCATACAGTGTTACTAAGGAAGAGGGGGTCTACAGCCTGGTTAGCACCCTACTGATAGACTTTAAGACCATACAGCTCAGAAACAGGATTATGCCTCGGAACAGGAATGATTATATTAATGGTCAGAAATGTCACTTACGACTTCCGTTTTTAGAGTTGCAAACAAAAGTACTTAAAGTCCCCGAAAGAGTACAAGCGATATATTATAAGAGGCGCCTTAGCAAGCCGGTTTCATACTTGTCGTCCGTCTGTTTGTCTGCGAATATAACTCCGAGAGAGAGCTTACTTATTACTCAAGAATGTTATTAAAGATGAAAAATTTAACCTCGGACTTCCGGTTGCAGAGTTGCAAATGGAAGTACTGTTTTAAAGTCGCCGAAATAGAACAAGCGATATATTACCGACGCGCCTTAGCAATACGAGGGTAAATACATACGATTTTTGTATTACTTACAGTTAAAAAGGTATAATCGGAAGTGCTACATTATACTCGCAGAAATAGTACATGTGATATACGAGAGGTGAATCAAATATGGACCGACCTTTGCTAATTACTTTTTATTGAATTATAATTACAATTAAACAATACTTCATATATATATATACATTCCTTCATTCTGTATGCATTTTTTCCAGCAGCTAGGAAGTTTCTGTATTTTATTTTCATAAAAAGTATGAGGGTGGGTATTGTTCGTCCGCCATAACTTTTCCCATGCGTCACGATTCATTTTCAAACAAATTAAGTCAAAACATAAAGAGAAACGAACGTCGATGTGTACATACATTTTGTATACTGTATACTATATAGACTATATACTACACACATCGGCGTACGTTTCACTTTATGCTTTGACTTAATTTGTTTGAAAATGAATCGTGACAGATGGGAAAAGTTATAGTGGACGAACTATATGTAACCAATTGCTTACGAGTTGCTCCAGTTGATATTCATCATCAAAACGCGCTCCGCCTAGTGCACCTTTAATACCTGGTTGCACCAACAAATCTTAAGCTCCAGCTTAGCTAAGCTCAACTTATAGATAGGGCTGCCTTAAGTATCTCTGACAAAGAAGTCATTAGAAGAGTCAGCAAAAGATTGGAAATATTGGAAACCATCAAGACACGAAAGCTGCAATACCTGGGGCATGTTATGCGTAATGAGAGACACAACATACTTCAATTGATTATACAGGGGAAAATCCAGGGCAAGAGAAGTGTAGGGAGGAGAAGAATCTCATGGTTGCGTAACTTGAGGGAATGGTACGGATGCACATCAACTGAACTATTCAGAGCAGCAGCATCTAAGATTAGAATAGCCATGATGATTGCCAACCTCCGTCGCGGAGATGGCACGTGAAAAAGAAGAAGTATATCTTACGTTGCACCACCATTTTCGATTCTGATGGATCCAATCCAATTGCGACAAGCTGAAAATTGATCCAAAACTCAATGATGCAACGCGTATGTTTCGAAAGTTGAGCTTAAAGCACGTCTTAAGCTTAAAATCTGTTGGTGCAACCAGGCATTAATGGACCGAACATGTGGTAATCACATGGTGAAAGATCAGGATTGTATGCAGGATGCTTATGCAACGAGAGTCCAATGCATTTTCGCTATTTTTTTGTGTTAGGGCAGCTGTATGCGGTCGGGCGCTGTCATGCAAGGGCAACACATTTCGTATAGGACATAGGACATCCCCGTCTTCTGGACCTATAGGCAGCTCGAACACGGTCCAAAAGACTACAGTAATAAGCGACATTAATGGTTCGTGTCTTGTGAAGAAAATCCAGCAACAAAAGGCCACTGAATTTGTTTTATGGTCATTCGCAATAAGGTCACTAATGGCGTCAATATTTTCCTGAGACGTGCTTGTTTTAGGATGTCGTTGATGATTTTTGTTTTGCACGGCATCTTGTCCTTCACGAACTTGTCTATGCCAAAATTGTACTTGTGTACTTTACAGTGTTGATTCCCCATATTAATTTTTTAATCCTTGGCAAATTTCAGCGGAACCAACAGTTTCTTTTGCAAGGAATTTGATAACAATGCGTTGTGCAACCGAACATGGCACTACACTCTCGGCCATCGCAACAGTAACTGACTGCACCATGATATAATGAAACCTAAATTTATTGTATCATGTGACTGCACGTCATTAGAGAACAGACGGTGGCGCTCAGTCATACATTAGCATTAGACTATAAGCTTCCACCAAAGGACTAATTTAGACAATATCGCCAGTTTATGCTAAGCGGGGACGGAAAGGTCGGTTCATATTTGATTCAACCACGTATCAATCTAAGGGTATTGAAAAGTTAGGCTCGAATATTTAGTTCCGCTTTTGATGTGATTTTCGATTAAAAAGTTATGACCGGAAGTTTGGCCAAAATTACTCAATATTAGTGAAATCGTATAAAAATCGACGCAAAGTTACACGAAAAGTTCATATATCGACTTCCAGTTCTACTTCCGGTCACATTGGGTGAAAACCTAGAACTTACGAAGTCCAATTGCTTCTTTATTGTATTTCACGTATGCTACATACAAGTATCGATACAATTTATAGAAAGTAGACAAAATATCCCATTCCAATAATAAAAGTTTAATGTTTCGCCGGGTCGATCGCATGGAACCCAAGGAACGGATATTTTGGAGAGAGCAGTAGACATAAGCAACATTTGTCCCATAAAAACGCAAACCCATAAAATTTTTGTGTCGCTAACAGAACACTTTTATTGAGATGACATGTTCGCGAAAAATTTCATTAGTCCACAAAGTTCCGTGGCTCTCACTTTTACGGCTTTCCGATAACGGCAAAACCTTTAAAAATATTCCCTGGACGCGGGCGTTCCTCTTGGGGAAACCTTAGGTAATTATTCACTCTTTCCAGAAAAATAAACTGATACCAGAAAATAAAATGATGATGCCAATTTCTTCGGATATTGAGAATTACTAAACTTGTAATATTATTAACTACAACTATTTCACTTATATAATAGACCAGGGCATTTAGAACTAAAACCACTGGAATAAATCGATTTTTAAATACAGCACCTACTTGCAACTTTCTGCATTATACCAGGGATTACGCCAGAAAAAAATCTACGATAGAAAAATGGGTGCATATTTGTACTTCATAAAATGCATCCAAAAGTGCATAAACATGTCAAAATCACTATACTAAGGGCCAGATTTTATTTCGGAGGTTTTTGGGACCGTTGAACATGAATATGTCATCAGAACCAACCCTCGGGGTACCTGGTGGCTAGGGCACCAGGTACTGCTACAGCACATCATCTTCTAGAGTTTCGATGATTTTCGGTACTAAATTGATTTACGCAGATTACTAGTGGGTTTTTTGGGGTTAGTTAATACAAATATGACATCAGAACTGACCCATCTAGTGCCCAGGGTGACTGATATGCATGTCATATTGTGGAATTTCGAGACTTTCGGACACTTAATTGATACAAAAGAGTACTCGGGAATTTTTGGCGACACGGAATATCATGTACAGTTGCATGTAAAAATTGTTCAGTCAGCAATTGGTCCAACTCCACCGTTCTAAATGCTGATGACAGTGGCACTAGCGAAGACAAAGAGGAATTTCCCGACTAGGATGAAAACTAATGTGATAAATCACAAATCTGTCAATTAACACTGTAAATGTTAATGTAAAATGTCCTCAACAATATTCAAATTCTTAATTGAAAGAAAATACGGAGCTGGTTTTTAAGATCAAACGGTATTAAGTATTATATTCTTTTTGATTTGTATCCGTTTTCATAATCGTACTTCAATTTTGAAACTCGTATTCTGTTTGCACCAATTTAGTGTCGGAAAGCTTCGTAATTCCAAAAGAGCCGCTTTGAAATTTCAGAAGATAACGTACATAACAGTCACCCTTTGGACTAGGTATTCCGAGGTTCGGTTCTGGTGTCATATTCGTATTCAGCAACCCCAAAAACCCCCCGAGTAAACTGTTTGCATAATTTAGTTTTGAAAACCCTCGAAACTCAAGAAAATGACGTTTCTTAGCAGTAACCTTGGGCACCAGGGGCTTTGGGGTTCGGTCTTGATGACGTATTCATGTTCAGCGACTCAAAAAACCACCGAATAACAAAATCGTTCCCTTAATACACTGATTTTGACATGTTTGACGCTAGAACCGGAAGCACTAGAAGTTATCACACATGAATATGTTAATATAAGTTCACAGGAAGTTTAAAAAACATTTGAAAAGCTGAAGAACAGAAAAATCTGCAGGTAATGACGAAATACCAAACGAATTACTGAAATATTGTGGAGCAGCAATGATAGAACAATATTAACAAAATACATTATCAAAATCGATGCTGGAAAATGGAATGGAAAACAAGCGAAGTAATTCTACTATTAAAAAATGGAGATAAAAAGCAGCCACAAAACTACAGAGATATCAACTTGTTAAATACTACCCTAAAAGTTACAACTAAAATTTTACAAGTACTAGTGAATGAAATAATGACTTTAGCAGATGAACAATGGGTTTTCGTACTGGAAGATCGCGTACAGATATTCATCATAAAGCAAATTAGTAATAAATCACTAGAGTACAATAGATCAGCATTTCTATGTCTTGTTGACTTCAAGAAAGCATTTAACAGAGTAGGACTCAAAGATATAATCGATCTTCTGTATAATAGAAAAGTCCCCCTAGATATCATAAAAACTATTGAAACCATCTACCAAAACAATAAAATAGAAATTAGAATAGATGGACAACTTACAGAAAATTTAGACGTAGGCAACGTAATAAGACAGGGAGACTAATTGAGTCCTACGCTCCTCAATTTAATCATTTCAAAAGCGTCAACAAAGGAGTAGGATACAGAATGGGAAACAAAGAAAAATACTCTGTTACGCCAACGACGCAATATTGATAGCCCAAGATAAAAATAGTCTGCAAAGATTAGTCCACAGATTTAAAGTAAGAGCAAAAGAATTCAATATGACAATTTCATCTCAGAAAACTAAAACAATAGTAATCAGTAAAGAATCAATCAGATTTAAAATAGAAATTGATGGTATCAATATTGAAGAAGAAATGGCAATAAAATACCTTGGAATTACATTGTCAAGCTACGGAGACCTGGACAAAGAAGTGAGAAATCAAGTACGAAAAGCAAATAGACTGGCATGATGACTAAATAACACAATATGGCAAAACCGACATATTATCACTGAGAGGAAGTCAAGAATTTATAAAGCCAGTGTAAAACCAATAATGACATATGTATCAGAAATAAGACCGGACACAGCCACGATACAAAGATTGCTGAAAACCGCAGAGTACTGAGAAGAACTACAGGAAATACACTCAGAGATCGAAAAAGGGGTTAGTTACAAGAAAATTTAACGTGCGGTTCGGTTGGAACCAACATTTAGGTTTGGAATGTGAGACGTGTCCGGTTATATGTAAGTCAACCTAGATTAGTCCACAGATTTACCGTAAGAGCAAAAGAATTCAATATGACAATTTTATCTCAAAAAACTAAAACAATAGTAATCAGTAAAGAACCAATCAGATTTAATATAGAAGTTGATGGTATTATTATTGAAGAAGTCATGGAAATAAAATACCTTGGAATTACATTGTCAAGCTACGGAGACCTGGAAAGTGGTGAGAAAGAAGTGAGAAATCAAGTACAAAAAGCAAATAGGCTTGCGGGATGTCTTAAACTTTATATGACCATTCCGACGTCTTAACACACAGATTTTTTTTATTTAGCTCCACTTAATTTACAATCTGTTATCACTCGTAACAATAAGTAAATTTTATGACAATAATTAGAAGAAAAAATGACTTGTAGGAATTCTCTCCAGTGAGAGGCTTCCTTTAACATATAATTAACAAACAAAGTTAATAATGTAGTGGTAACCGTTAAATAATTTTATTTAAATCTGTTTATTAAGTCTGTAGGCTTAAAACGCTTTAGTCGACGCACTTCATCGTTGACATTAAACAGTTCGCGCACTAAGTAATTAGAGTGAGCACTAGTTTTGTTTTTGTATTTTTCACTGTACTTTGTGACTTCAGTTTTTATGGATGGAACTTGGAGGTCTTTTTCTATTATGTTGTTCGAAACATACCACGGAGCATTGGTTATAATTCGAAGAACTTTGTTCTGGAATCTTTGTAGGATTTCTAGGTTTGAATTGCTAGCAGAACCCCATAATTGAATTCCATACGTCCATATTGGCTTCAGTACGGCTTTATATATTAAGATCTTATTTGTGAGATTTAATTGTGATTTCCTGCCAATAAGCCAGTAAAGTTGTCTTAGTTTGAGACCCAATTGTTTTCGTTTTGTAAATATATGTGTTCTCCATGTTAATCTTCTGTCAAGATGTAAACCTAAATATTTGACTTCATTTCTCTGAGTAATCATTTGATTATTTAATAACACTGCTGGACATATACCTCTTCTTAGTGTAAAGGTAACATGGATTGATTTGGTCTCATTAACTCGAATTTTCTATTTTTTTAACCATGCTTGGATATTATTAAGGCTGACTTGTAAGTTTCTTGAGGCAGTTACTGGATCATGATGTGAGGCGAGTATTGCAGTGTCATCTGCGAAGGCTGCTGTTATTGTAGTTCTTGAAGTTGGTAGATCTGCAGTAAAAAGCTGGTACAACATTGGTCCTAACACGCTGCCTTGCGGTACTCCTGATTTTATTTGGTATAATTCTGAATATTCTGAATGGAATTTAACTGAATAGAATCTGTCAGATAAGTAAGACTTTAGAAGTTCATAATATGGATGAGGCAATAGATTTTTTAGTTTATAGAGTAGACCTTTGTGCCAGACTTTATCTAACGCTTGGCTTATGTCAAGAAACGCTGCTGAGCAATATCGCTTATTTTCAAAGTCGTTCCTGATATGTTTTACTAATCTGTGGACTTGCTCTATGGTTCCATGTTCTTGTCTAAACCCAAACTGATGTTCTGGTATGAGATTTTTGCTATCTAGTATTGGCTTGATGCTTTTCATTATTAATTTTTCCAGCACTTTGGAAAGCACAGGCAGTAAACTTATTGGCCTATATGATGTTAATTCCTCTAGTTTTTTCCTGGTTTTGGGATCATAATTATAACTGCCATTTTCAATTGTTGCGGAAAATAATGTTTATCTTATTATTGCATTAAAAATTTGTAATATTGCCGTTATTCCTTTCTTTGTTAATTTTTGTAGTATCCTACCCGTTATCAGATCATAACCAGGAGCTTTTTTAGGATTAATTTCTTTCATTATTACATCCTTAACTTCGTTGTACTTAAATTTCGGTATGGGCAGCTCCATTTGGTAAGGTTCATTTACTACTCTATTTATTTCCTCCAATTCTTCAGGTGTTGATACCAAGGTGTTTCGTTGAAAGACTTGTGAGAGATAGCCACCAAAGGCATCTGCCTTCTCCATGTTATATCTTGCCCATTTGCCATTGTTTTTTCTTATTGGTGGTATTGGTGTCTGAGGACTTTTTAGTTTCCTTGTGGCTTTCCACAGTGAGTAGTCGGTGGCTTTCGTTGGTGTAAGCTCTTCTAAGTATCTTTGTACAGAATCATTTTTTACTTCAAGTATTATTTTTTTTAGTTCCCTTGCGGCTTTATTAAATTTATTTTTATTGCTCACTGTTGTGTTTTGTTGCCAATTTCTTCTTAGCCTTATTTTCTCTGAAATTTTTTCTTTTATAGTTGGAGAGCAGGGTTCTTTTCTTGTTGACTGTTTGTAGTTTGGAGTTGCTGCCCATGAAGCTTTCTGTATGTTTTTTATAAGGTTAGTTATCGCCCATTCAACATCTGCAGGTGTTTTTAATGGTATTTTTAAATCTATTGCTTCATCTAATACTTCTTGAAAAGTATCCCAATTGGTCTTTTTATTGCACAGAGCGGGTGGATTTGAATTCTGAGTTATATCGGAGTACATGTTCATAAGGACTGGAGTGTGATCCGAAGACATGTCTCAGCTGGATGTTGCTGTGACTAGTTTGCTGTCACTTCCTTTTGTGATATAGAAATCAAGAAGGTTTAATATTTTATAAGGGCCCGAAGGCCAATATGTGGGTTCTCCTGTTCACAGGTAGTTTAGATTATTGCAATGCATTGCAGTTAGTAGTTCACGACCCTTAGTAGTTGTAACTCTCGCACCCCATACTGTGTTTTTAGCGTTGTAATCTCAACCCGCTATAAATTTGTTTCCAAGCGTTTGGAAGAAAATCTCATAGTTGTCTCTTTTATTGTTGTGCTTGGGAGGGCAGTATACAGCAGATATTTTGGTGATTCCAGTAACTCCTTCTATTGCAATGGTAGTGGCTTGTAGGTGATTTTCTGTTTATCTTTCCAGTTCGTGATGTTTTATTGAGTTTCTTATTAGTATTGTTGTGCCTCCATGTGCAGTCCCATCTGGATGGTTGGTAAAGTAAATTTTGTAGTTAACTAGGGCTAGGTGACTTTTATTTGTGAAGTGAGTTTCAGTAACTAGCATGACATCTATTTCATTGTTGGTTATGAAACTTTTGAGTTCATGAGTATGCTGGTTTAAGCCGTTTGAATTCCATAATGCTATTTTTAGTGTTTGGACCATTATGACCTATTTGAGACAAGAGCGGTGATAATATTCATTATTGTTCCCATTTGCGTAATGAGATCTCTCATCATTGCTTTTAGTTCAGAGATATCACTGGGTTGACTTATACTATTTTGTTGGTATATAGTGTTACCTTCTTGTTGATTATTTTGATTGGTTACCTGTGCATATGTCATTCCTTGTGTTGTAGCCCTGTTTCCTTTAGATGTTTGTCCATTTCGTTCTCTAAGTTTTGGATGCATTTTCTCTTGAACTTGCTTATGTATAATACACCCTCTGTAATTTTCGGGATGCTGTTCTCCACAATTTACACATGTCACATTTTCATCTTTTATTTTCCTGGTACATTCCAAAGTGTAATTTTGCAAAGACCCTGTACATTTTACACATCTGGTTTCTCTATGGCAAAAGTTTTTTGTATGACCGAATCTCTGACATTTGGTGCACTATGGAATAACTCTTCTAGCATAAGGGGCTTCAATTGTAACTATCGAGTGTCCTAGTTTCTTGACATTATAGACGTCTTTATTATTTTCTTTAATTTTTAGAGTGACAAAGAATATGGGTAATGGTTTTTTTGTTATGTTTTGTTTAACATTCCATATATTTAGAACTTCATGTCCAAGAGCTTCTATGTCCTGCTTAATATCGGCAGGATTTGTTGAATAATGAATATTTTTTACTACTATTCTAAAGGGCTTGCTTTGTTTAGACTGGTATGTATGATACTCTGTTTTTTTACTGTCCAATGCTTTCACTATAGTAGTATATGCTTCACTCGAAGTTGGTTGGATTCTTACTTGACTTTCACCCAGGGCTTTTAAGGTGTACTGATCTTTAGCGATTTCAATAAGAATTTTATTTAAGGGGTTCATATCTTCGACCCCGGATACAAATATCGGTGGTGGTTTGGGTTATTTTTTTTTCGTTTCTGTTTTAGATTGTTCTATTTTATCCTCAACTTCTTCTTGGAGATTGTTATATATATTGCTGGTGCTGGTGCTAGATTTCGACAACCAGTAATCTTTTATTTTGGTTTGTCTTTTAGCGTTCCTGTTATCTTCAGGGCTTATTCGCCTTTTTTTGTAGTTCACTGTTTGCCATTCATTGTCCTGAGTAGTTGCAGGTGCAGTTAAACTGTTGTTTGTTCCAGAAGGTAAGTTGTTTTGGTTAAAGGATTGTCCATTTATGGAATTTTGTGATAATGGCCTAATTGGTTGCGTGTTAAGGTAAGATGTAGGTTGATACACAGGTATTGGTTGATTCACTAACATTTGACCATTATTATCAGTAGGGACTTGGTTTGGTTGCAGGTATGGATAATTTGTGTAATTATATGGATCTGTCATTTTTGACTCACCCTATATTTGCCTTAAGTCTTACTTTTACAAAAATCAACATTACAAGCTTTTTTTTGCAAAAAACCGCGAAAGTGGTTAATTTCGGATCAACCCCTCAGAAAATTAACCCCTATCGGTTTTTAAATTTTTTATTTTTATTATTTTTGTGATTTATATTTTTTTTATTATATTTCTCATGTATTATTTTGTGAAAATCGTAATATCTATTGTTTATTTATTTATTTATTGAAATAATACTGACCGTTATTTTGGAACGTTGCTTCCCATCTTTACATTCGTCAACAATTACAACACAAAAAGGTATAATGCGATAAAGTAAAGAATTTATAAAGCCAGTGTATTGTCATATGCATAAGCCAATGGCATATGCATCAGAAACGAGACTAAGATGCGATACCGATACAGCCACAACACAAAGACTACTAAAAATGGCAGAGTTAAGAGAATTACAGGAAATACGCTGGGACATCCAAAGAGAAGTGAAGACATTAGAAGACAATGTAACATACAGTGTATAAAAGTATGGACACTTAATAGAAAAAAAGAATGGAATAACCACATAAGCAGAATGAGGGATACACGTGTGGTCAAAATAGCAAAAGATAAATCACCAATCGGTAGAAGTATCGGCCGACCGCGCAAAAATGGAGTGACAATCTTCTATAGAGGTATCAACCCGATGAATAAACAGAATTGCTTATAAAGAGGAAGAAGGAGAAGAAGAAATCTGACATGTCCATAACCCCTCATGCTCAACGTCTTGATTTTCAAATTTTTTATACTTTTGGGTTGATATTGTTACAAAATCGAAAAGAAAGTAGACCTTTAATATACTTGATACGTACGTCTATGTCGCAGGGCTAAATAAAATCCCAATAAAAAATAACGGCCGTTTTTGACCTGCGGGGAACCGAAACCAAACAGTGTTTACTTTCGAATAGCTATAGAATTTATATAGTTTATCGTAAAAATTGTAATTTAACGGGACATTAACTCTGTAACAAGTCGACAAACATTATTCGTGTTCAATTACATTCGATAGTACAAATTGTCAAAGATACAGGGTATTTCTAAATACAATGAAGAATACAAAAACATGTTGGAACATCCAAAGCAATTTAAAATATATACCAGAACGGCATGAAACATGAAGGACAACACATACAAGCCTGTCTCTAAACATTAAATTCAGTGTCAGAAGAGAAAAACATTGACAGAATATCATTTGATGGACAAAACTAGATAAATTTCATTGTGTCATAATAGATATGTATGCATATAAGTGTTTACAAAGAAGTAAAATTTATTGAAAAAATTTTTTCTTGCTAAAAGGTATATTTATTTAAAAATATATATAGCAACCCACGCACCACGTGTTGCCCTAAGGCCATATCCATAGGGATTATTTCTATCCTTTAGATTTTACAATGTATCCACTTATGTAAGACGTTTCTTCTATTTTTAAAAGATTTTAACCTTAGTATTTTTGGGTGGCTTAGCATGTTCTTGTAACACTGGTGATGCTCTTTTTACAGAGCGAAAACGTTTTGTTTTATTATTTGTGAGCCTTTTATGGTTTTTTTTAAATAAATATACCTTTTACTAAGAAAAAAATTTTTCAATAAATTTTACTTGGAATTAATGGTATACAGCCAGCTACAGGAAATTCTTCCTTGTGGATGTTTACAAAGATATACACAAAATCAAACATTGGTTGGATTTAATTTAAAATTTACATTATTGTAAAAATGAAACGACTTAAAGCCAATGAAGTTGGATATCTTCAATCACAAATTAGTCCCTTAATTTGTAATCTCACATTCATCTTACCTTCCTAATTTTTTATAGTTTCACTGTGTATAATCGTAATATATATCTATAATAATATACTTTATTTACGAGTTTATTCAACTTCTTGCAGAATTAAATTAATTGTTAAATTCTTTTGCAATAACTTCCTCGTCCAAATTATACTGGTGTAAGTATCAAAGTACAAAGGTGTTTGTTACTATGCAAGACAATAACCTTTTCGACGACTTGTAGTTTATTTATAAGCATTATAAATTAGCGGCCGGACTCTTCAGATTCGCAGTCTATTTAGAATATTTACCTCACCAACAACTCTAGTGCGTAAGTTAGTGTGAAGTTACGTTGAGTGTATATATCAGTAGCTGTCAATAAATCATTTTTTATCCACGAATAATACTTATTCCATATCGAGAAGTTTGAACACAGGACATTCGAATCAATTCGAAATTATAGTACATATATTCGAATTGCACAGATAACTATCCGGGAACATAAGAGGTCTCTACTCGAATCCTATTTACATGTACGTATTGGTCTACTTTCGTCTGCCAACTACTGGCATACTCTTAGCTTTAATTTTAATTGCACTAACCGCTGAAACGTTTCCATAAATATGTATATGTATATTATAAAAGTATATCGTATGCGGTAGTGATAGATTTTAAAACATAAAATATGTAAATATACGTTAGTGCTTACCAATATTTTGCCTATTATTGTTCAGAGACTACAATGACCATATTTACCTGAAAATAATAAAAATATGTTAGACATTTACAAAAAATTAGCTATACTAGAACAAGTTTAGCAAAGTTAGTTTAGTTTAGCCATGAAATTGCAAATATGGTCGAAATAAATACTAAAATTGCGGCAAGGTATGATAATCGGCGTCGCATTGTATTTGATAATGTATTTCGCAGTAGCATATGAAACGTTGGAAATAAATAATTCCAGACTGCGGCCATAAACTTGCACAACACTGTATCATTACCTTACAAACATTGCTAGCTGATATACTTAATTAGTGACTCTTTCAACGTATCCCTTATTGAATCTTTAGCATTACGCATAAATAATAAACTAGTTTATAATAATGATTCTGATCACGTGTTCCCTTAAAATTCTCCAAGTCACTGACGTTGGCACTCCAAACTTGTGTATTAAATTCACTCGAAGTACAGTTGCGGAATAATCATTGGTAACAATATCTACTCGTACAATTTCGCCATGTTCATTAACTGATAAGTTCAGTCCTCTGAACAACAGATATTCGTCTAATCCACATTCACGAAATTATACGTGTACTTTCATCCACGTTTGTTAGAGTCCGTACACATGACAGCGCTTAACGGCGCGTTTTACCTTATAAAACCCTTGACAACCTATTAAACAAAACGTATAACAGGCAAACCGCTGTGTTAAGGGCTCATGTGTATGGGCTCTTAATACGAAATTGCGCCTATTTGGAAATCAATGTTGTCTTCACGTACTTCATGCATTGCACTCCTATTACACATGGACCGCTTCTATGTACGCGTTTTTCGTCGCCTGTCGCTTGGCGACAAGAAAGGCGACTTTCTCTAAAGTCATTGTCTTATATTATGTGCTCTTTTTTCATCAACATCGGTGAGACTGTGTTGCCGCGTTCTCAAATTTTGTCGACCGGAATTAAAGACCGCGTGGCAATAGGCGTTTGGACCCACATAGTTTTATTTTTTATTTCTGTTCATTCATTCAGTAAGCATTAAAATCCTTAGGGATTGTATCTAACGTCATGGCGTTCAAAACCCTATTCTTGGGTCAGGTCCGTCTGTCGTTAATATGTTGCTGTGTGTCTTTCTTTTTTTTTTGGAAAAAAGAAATCCTATGAAGAATCGAGCAATCGAGGAAATCACTAATGAAGAAGAAAACATTTTTTACAAGATCAGACCTTAGTCCATTAGTCTGGAGCTCAGAATCCGAATGATCAGATGTTATGTGTTTTCTGTCTTACTGTATGGCTGTGAAAGTTGGACAATGGCCTCTGAAACAGAAAAGAGAGTAGATGCCTTTAAGTTGTATATATACAGACGGATGGTGAGAATTCCATGGGTACAAAAAGTTTCTAACAATGAGGTACTTCGGCGCATAAACAAACAAAAGGAATTACTAAGAATAATCAAAGAAAGAAAAATACAATACTTGGGCCATGTGTTGAGAGGGAAAAATGAACTACTTCAAATCATATTAGAAGGTAAAGTACAGGGTAAAAGATCAGTAGGAAGACGTCAGAACTCTTGGCTGAAAGACCTTTTTTTTTGGATTGAGGTGGAACGCTCGTAGCTGATTAGGGAAGATGTCCCTAGTACTGTTGGACTCGGACAGGAGAGGAGAACACGCCAGGGCACATATACCAAAGTATGGTCCGTGCGTCCCGCGTGCCCCAATAACCAGCCGCCTACCAACTAAAACCACCCGGACCTCTTCCGACCCGGAATATCCCTGAACATGTTCAGTGGATGAACGAAACATGGGGATATTCCGCGCAGTCTAAAAAGGATGTCTGAAGATATCTTACGTGTTAAAAAATTCTATTATGCTTGCTTAGAAGCGGCAGACACATAGCAGGAAGTCTGTATCTGAAGTTTGAATAACTGAACCCAAAGCACCTGCCTAAAAGCGGCAAACGCTTGTGGAATAGGTCCTGGCTCAAAAGTTACACCCGAGCAGCGGAGAAACGTAGCTAGAAGTGTTAGGATCGTTACTATGGTCCTGGATCAGGGATTCCTTTCAAGAGGGAGAAAAAATTGTCTTTAGAAAAGAGAATTAAGTTGTTGGAAATTTGTATTGGACCACCATAATATTTTTTTTGTCATATATATTTTTCTTTTTTTTATATATTTTTACATTTTTATATTATGCCCTTTTTTAATGGCCTGGGGTGACCCACCTCAGCCATTTTGCTCCAGCCTTTCCATTAGAGACTTACGTTTCATTATTTTTGTTATAATATTAATAATGGTTTCGAAGTTGCTCTTGCTGCTAGTCGGTATTCGTAGAAAATTGTCACGTCCAATGTCTCCTAGCCTATTTCGCAGGGTACCCTGCTCACGGGCGAAAACATTGCATCTAAAGATACAATGTTCCGCATCCTCCCTCACGTGGCAGGTTTGACACGTGTCATCGTTTGATTTCCCGATTGCGAAAGTGAATGATCTGAAGGGCCCATGTCCTGTTAGAAATTGTGTAAAATAATAATTGACACGCTTGAACTTGCAGTCGTACCACGTCCCAACATCTGGTATCAGTCTCTTAGTCCACTGGGCTTTCGTCGTGTTCTCTGCCTCCCATTCTCTTTGCCAATTTTCTATGATCCGCTTGCGTGCGGTCGACCTTACTTCCGGTACGTGACCATTGCCGTTTTCGTATAATAATTGGCGTTCCTTGGCTAACAGTTGAATGGGGGGGGGGGCGCCCGCTATCACCTGTAGGGCCTTGGTAGAAGTAGTTTTATATGCATTAGTGTCTTTCAACAGAGGTTTACGCTGCGCTTTTGTTATCATATCCCTGTACTTTTGGTGTCTTAGTACCCCGAACCACACTGGGATTCCGTAAAGGAGGGTATACTGAACGATATGTAGGTATAGCCTTCTCCTGGAACTGCTCGGGCCTCCAATATTAGGTGTATTTTTTTGAAGGGTCGTCGTCTGCACTTCCGCCTTCTTCACCACTCTTTCCAGATGTTAAGTGAATCTCAGTCCTTCGTCGAGATCTATACCAAGATATTTAGCGCAGCGCATCGCCTGGACGTTGTTATTTCCTAAGCGGAACAACAAGTCTGGCCCATTTCTCGGGGCTTTTAGGATGGCGACCTCTGTCTTGCTATCTGCAAGTTCAAAAGACTGAGCAAGTGGCTGAAAGACCTGGGAAGATCGTTTGACCGCTCATCTGCAGAAGTTTTCGTACGGCAGTTTCCAAAACTACAATTGCCATTTGGATCGCCAACCTTCGAAAGGAGACGGCGTAATAAGAAGAAGTGTGCCTTTGCTGCGTTGTGACTCTTTTCCATTTTATTCTGTCCTTGCACTGAACTTTCCAGTCTTTATCATTCATTGCTCTTATATCTTCTTCTACATCATCCAGCCATCTTCCTCTAGGTCTTCCTCTACACACCTGGGCCATCGTGGTGTCCAGGTTCTTCTCAACATATCTGAGTGAGGGCGTCTCTGTACATGTTCTATCCATTCTAAGCGAAACGATTTTATGTATCTGATTTGATGTATTTTATTTCTGTTACCACAAAAAAAGTCGTTTTTATAATATCCCCCTCGACAACATGGAAGCAATCCAGTGAGAGATAACGACCAAGTTTGAGCGAAGATCTGTGGTATTACCTTCAACAAAATGTTACCTTCTAACAATGACCCAGCGTCAAAATGTTAATAATATTTAAAAATTTAATTATGTAAGTTAAGGATCATTTGATTCCATTTTTATTCTGAACATCAAGTATTGCGTGCTTCTGTCCTTCCTGAATCCACACTGTGTTTCTTCCATAGTTGTTTCTATTTGGGTTTTTATTCTTGTCTCTATTATTCTTGCGAATACCTTCCCAGGGATACTTGATATGGTGATACCTCGACAATTATTACAGTTTCTCTTGTCTCCCTTTTTGTGTATTGGTAATATAATGTCTCTCTTCCAGTCCTTTGGTATTTCTGCTCTATTTATGATATCATTCATTAGTTCTTTCATGCTGTTTATTCCCTCTATTCCCATGAATTTTATCATTTCCGAAGTGAAATGATCCTTGCCTGGTGCTTTGCCTAATTTTACTCTTTCTATTGCTTTCTCTAATTCCTCTCTTGTTACGGATTCCACTTGTTGTTCTTCATTACTTTCTTGTATCTCTCCTATATTGTCCATGTCTGCATGTGTTAGCTCTTTGAAATGTTGTCTCCATATTTTCATTATTTGTTTTTCTTCTGTTAGTACGTTTCCATTCTTGTCTTTTATATTCGGTATCGTGTGCTCTTCCTTTTTTCTGAGTTGCTTTAATGCGCCGTAGAGTTTTTGGTTTTCCCTATAATTTTTTGTCATTTTTTGTCCAAACCTCTCCCATGACCTTTCCTTTCCTGCTTTCATCGCTATTTTAACCTCTTTCCTTTTTTCTTTATATGCCTCGTGATCTTTCGTCTTTGTGCTTTGGTATATCTTCCATTTGTCTTTTTTTTTTGTTCTTTATTTTTCTCGTATTTCTTCCGTCCACCATTCGCAGCCTTAAACCTTAAGGTGGAAAGGCTTAGGGCTAAATAAGTAAGTAAGTAAGTAAGTTGATTTCATTCTATGGCTAGTTCCAATTACTGGATGCTTAGACGTTTGGCACTGATGATGGTCCAATAGAACTGAATTTATAAAACGTTCTGAATTTATTAATCCATTAGGATATTTTTAAAAATTCTTAATAACATTTTATACCATTTTACGATGAGCTTGATAGAGAATCCTTAAAAAAAGGACTGAAAATGAACTTGAGCAAAACTAAGCTAATGTCGAACAAAGATGATCAACCAACGATAACCATCCAAGGAACAAAAGTGGAACATGTAAAAGAATATATATATATGGGTCAGAATATCAAGGTAAACAAAGAAAACCAAACTACCGAATTAAGTAGACGAGTTAGAATGGGATGGGGGCTGCATTGTGAAAACTCTCATATATACTAAAAGACAAAAAAGATACCACAATACCTTCGAACCAAAGTGTTCGATTATTGTATCCTTCCCTTTCTCACTTACGGAGCTCAAACCTGGACATTCACAAAAATGAACATGGACAAGATTAGAAAAGCTCAAAGAGCCATGGAACGACAGATGCTTGGTCTCTCACTCATAGATCGGCAAACAAACGAAGCAACCAGAAACAAAACAAAAGTAAGGGATGCCGTGGAACAAGCGGCTAAATTAAAATGGAAATGGGCTGGACACAACGAACGTCTCGAAAATGGTAGATGGAGCAAAGAAGTTGGAAACTGGCGACCGTACGAAGTGAATGTAACAAAAAAAAAGACTTCTGTTGGAGTGAAAGTAAAGAGAGGGATATACTCCAACAGAAGTAAGGAAAAGAGAACTAGATAACTAAATAGTTGTGGCTATTATGAAAATAAAAATGAAGGAGCTTCTACATTGAAGTCGAAGTAAGAAAAAATACTACTTTTCAGTAGTATTAGTCGAGAAAGATGCAAATATGAAGAAGAAAGGGGAATGAAAGGGGATAGAAGTAGAAGTATAAAGAGACAGAGGCAAACTAAATAGAGTTGGCTAGCAAGAGATGCAAGAGAACAACTTCACTCAAGGATGGATACGGCTCGTTTGCATGCCTGTCGAAGAACAGTAGCTCTAAGTAGATAGTAATGATGACTAAAAGGTGAAATAATAAAATAAGAATAATTTACTGAAAATGAATGAAGATAAATAATTGCTAAAGACGAACAAAATAAATAAAACTAACAAATCATGGGCGCCAGGAAAATGGTCTTTGATCACTCTCCCAGGTATCTTACACTGCTGTCAAATATTAAATATATTAATAAATAAGTAAATGTGGACATAAAGGAATAATAAAAATAAATGATGTACAAAATAAGTCAATATTTATTAAAAATAACTACTAGATTTTTGACAATCTCTGAGTTACACAAAGTGCATACATGTTATTCTAAAATGACATACGTTATACAAAAGTTATATCTGAGATAACAACAGTAATGTTACCTGTTACAAAATTACATACCTCTTACTTACATATAGGGTACAACTCACATGAGACTTCTACCAAATGGTTATAGTACGCTTGCTACGTACAACTGAATTAAAACCGACAAATATGAAAAATATATAAATAAATAGGCACAAGCCTGACGAAGAGAAAATACAATGATGAATTAAGCAAAATTAATTAATAAAAGTTATAGAAATGAAGCTAAGAAAATACCGAACGATGACCTAAATTAACCGAACAAATGGAATAAAGCGAATAAACAATAAAATATTTGGGAAACAAGCAAGTATATTACAAAATAAATATCAAACCAATAGTAAAGTATAAAACCCTAATTTTCTAGGCCTGATTACCTGGTGCACACAAGTAACTTACCATAGATACAAGAGTTTGGGAACCAAATATTAATATACAAATATGTCATATAAAAAAACAAAGCTAAACTAAATCTGAAAAAAAATTAATAACGTAGTGCATTAAACCAAATGTCTGAAATGTAAAACCAATAGTTATTCAAAGCACACTGATTGTTCCCAAACAAACCCGAACGACTCCTAAAGAGGTTGCTGCTGCATCCTCGGAAATGAGCACTAGGATAGTGCCAAATCATGCCTCCTGTAGGCCCAAGTGTCCAGACGAAAATGGAGCTGGAACACTTCAAAAGCTTGTTCCCAATGATATACTCCCAGTGACTTCTGGTTGGCTCTCGGTGTTGTGAGATATTTTTAAGTTTTCCCGTGAGTGGCATGAGACTCGATGATTTTATGCAGAAAACCTCATTGGAAGAATTATTTCTCCCAAATAATCCTCAATGGGTTTGGTGATCCATATTTCAGAATTCACATTTTTAACTGCCACGAGGTATCGTTAACCTCGAAACTGGACTTAAATTTTTCCCATGCCACTCACTCCGAATCTTCAACCAAAAGTCAAAGCTGAGGTTCTTTTCGTCTGTCACAAGGACGACCTCAGAACACGAAAGACTATTGCTCGATAGGTGGAGTATATAGTACGTTTCATCACCGAAGTATGACGTCACGTAAGTAGTCCTTTACGAGAAAATTAGAGAATTTAAATGAGATTAAGGGAAAATAATTTTAAAAATAATTAAAGAGCTAATTTCGTAACGTGAACCGTTACACGAAGAGACCAAGAGGAAGACCTCAAATGCGCTGAAGCTATGACATCAAAAAAGTCGCAGGACCAATGTGAAACGCCTCACACACAACAGAGATGAATGGCGAGAAATGGGAGAGGCCTTTATTCGACATTTCGAATAGAAAAAAGACTATAAAAAAACCATTTTACTTTAACCAGCCAACTACTGGGATTTCCCTTCTAAAATTTAATTCGTTAAATTTTCCAACCGGAAAAGAATGAAATAGTTTTGCAAATATGATTTCCTCGAATGTTTCCTCTAATACCTTCTGAATCAGTAAATTCTCTTAAGTTTACTCCATAGCAAAGAATTACTAAATGAATACACTGAACGTCTGAACTGATTTCACTTCTGACTCGACCCACATCCGAGGTCTGATATTGAAATTTCGATCTGTGGGGAGCAGTGGTCTGAAATAGCGATGAAATTTATATAGTTAACCATAAAATTTGTAATTTAGCGGGCCATTAAGTCCGTAATAAGTTGAAAACATCATTCGTACGCAATTTTAACGTTATTAAGGTTATTTGGGTCCGATAATAACCCCGCCTGGTTTGTAATTACTTTTCTGGCTTGCACAATCATCGCCATATTTCATTATTGTGTAGGTTTATTTATCGATTCCCAACTAAAGGAGGGTGAAGGGAGCGACCCACTGGCATGGCGTGGGACAGAGACAAGGGGTGTTCATAGACAGATCGTTAAAAACAATAAGGCAGTAAAATATCAGAAAAGACAAAAGATCTCAAAAGATCTTTGTGACAAAAAACCCATATTTGAGACGGCTTATAAATTTAAAAAAATTAGTACTTAAAAAATGTGTTTTACATATTTTAATCAGTGTCAGCAATCATACTATAATTCTGTGGCCGTTTGCCAAAAGCTGATATGTCCACTTTTTGTGATTTGCACTTTTTTATGCCAGTTGATAGTGTGTGATTATATGCTCCATCTGTTCAAAGCAGACATGTCCAGTGTATTGTAAAATAGTTTACCCTCCATTTTTAAATCTGGATATATCCACATGACCAAATCAACGTTTGCCAAAAGCTGATATGTATCCTTGTTAGTTGTAAGTCATAAAATATTGCGCATGCCAAAAGCAGATATGTACACTTTTAGTGGATTTATCAGCTTTTGACAGACATTTTTCTATATTTCTTGAACCTATCTTGTTTCTTTATGAGCAGTATTTTTTTACTTTGTATAAAGATTTTGTTGTGAAAATGTTTAACTCGATTATGTTAACAATTTTTTTATTTAGGAAGCTTACATTATAATATAGATTTAGAAGAAATAAAAAAAGATACTGAATGCTAAATAAACATAAAAACTCACTGAAGGTAGTGCTACCTTTTATAGGTATACTATAGGTATTTCTAAATAAGTGTGATACAATTTAAGGGGTAATTCTACACGAAAAATTATGACAGTTTGCGTGATGCTTCGTTTACGAGATACAGGGTGTTGATTTTTTTTAAACTGACGATTTATTTATTGTTCTAAAACCGGTTGATTTATGCAAATGGTATTTGGTAGGTTTTAATATGTAGTTATTGCACATTTTTTGGCATACAACTAAGAATTGCCGTGCATACTGGTAACGATATAAATTGAAAAAAATAGTACTTACGTCAATGAGATATTGCAAATTAAAATCATTTTTGACTTCCTCGTTCAATTTATGACAAAATCTTTATCTTCATTTTTTTTTTATACGACGCGCTGTTTTCATGAATTTTAATACATACTTAACTATCCACTAGGAAGAATTTCCTGTAGCTGGCTGTATACCATTAATTACAAGTAAAATTTAATAAAAAATTTTGGTCTTGGTAAAAGGTATATTATTTTAAAAAGCCCTATAGGGCTACAAACATCGAACAGAACGTTTTCGCTCTAAAAAGAGCATCATCAGTGTTGCAAGAACATGGTGAGCCAACCAAAAAATACGAAGGTCAAAGCCTTTCAAAAATGGACTAAAAGTCACATCAAAATGCTAACATAGCAAATTCCAAAGGATGGATATAATCCCTAAGGATATGGCCCTAGGATAACATATGACTCCCACACGTTGTAAGTGGGTCAAAGGTAACAAATTAGGTCATTATGTTACAAGAGCTGACAGGCAACTAATTAGTTGCCTAATTACTAATTAGTTGCCTGTCAGCTCTTGTAACATAATGACCTAATTTGTTACCTTTGACCCACTTACAACGTGTGGGAGTCATATGTTATCCTAGGGCCATATCCTTAGGGATTATATCCATCCTTTGGAATTTGCTATGTTAGCATTTTGATGTGACTTTTAGTCCATTTTTGAAAGGCTTTGACCTTCGTATTTTTTGGTTGGCTCACCATGTTCTTGCAACACTGATGATGCTCTTTTTAGAGCGAAAACGTTCTGTTCGATGTTTGTAGCCCTATAGGGCTTTTTAAAATAATATACCTTTTACCAAGACCAAAATTTTTTATTAAATTTTACATACTTAACTGTTTGACATTACATAGTTTCTATAGTATTATGAATGTATAGAAACTTATTTCGAATACTTGTAAACGTTAACATATTTTATTTTTTGCATAAAAACGGCGCATCGTATGAAAAAAAAGTAAGATAGATGTTTTGTCGAAAATTGAAGGAGGAATTCAAAATTTATTTTTAATTTAAAATATCTCACTAGCATACTTTTTTATTTAAACAAATTTAGACCATTACGCAGATGCACGCCAATGGTGAATAAAAAATTGTTAGTTGTATGTCAAAAAATGCGCAATAACTACCTCTTAAAAGCCACCAAATTCTATTACAACAATGTTGCCAGTAGTTTATTTAATAAACGTTTGCCAAAAGCTGATATGTGGACTTAGATCCGTAAATTTTATGCATTTTGCCAAATTAACAGAAAATTTTTATGAAATTTCTAGCTATGGTATATGTAAACTCATATGGATAGCTGTAAGAAAATAAAACTCAAAACCAAATATGATATTTCTAAAACTGTGATTTTATGGACGTCGTAGAAATTTGAATTTGCTCTCCTGAAAAGTACCAAAAATGGACATATCAGCTTTTGGCAAACGACCACTCAATTATAATAGACATATTATAATTACACTCCTTTTACTATATCAGGGGTGGCCAAGCTCCTTGATAGTCCGAGCCATTTTTCAAAATTTGAAATTTTTCGGGAGCCGCAACTAAACAATTATTTAAAAAATGCAAAAAGGTATCAAATTTTTCTCGCACTGTTTGGATTTCACGAATTTTAAAGTGAAATAAAATGGTTCACATCGTTGTTTCAAATAATGCTATAAGCCGCCTTTACTAATTCAGGGTACTTCGATTCTTCATCATCCTTACATCTTTTTCTGGGACGGCCTACTGATCTACCGAAATAAAAAACAGTAAAAACACTGATCTTCAAAAACACTGTATTTAACACTCTGTCTTCCTCTGATCTTACTACATGACCTGTCCATCTTATCTAAGCTTTTATATGTCTGACGATGTTTTCAGTACCATAAAGAGTCACCAATACAGTTGTATTTCGTCTTATCTTCATTTATTCAAAGGCCCAGACTACCTGTTTCTTCCTTGAGTTCTGAAAACACCTCCCTCATGTCTATTGTAGAATGGGGAATTGCTTCTAGATCATAATCAAATTCCAGCAATTTGATCCTCGATTCGCAAATCCCCCTGTCAGTGAATGTTGGAGATCATCATGGAAATCTTTATTTTATCTGCAGCAACGCGAAAAAGCCGCACAGATGTTTTGTTGAAGCAGGTTCTGAGGTTTTTTAACCAGGATGTTCTTCTTCTTCCTGGACCTCGCTTCCCAACTATTTTTCCTTGCAGGATGGCTTGTAGTAGCTCTCGGTTCTTCCCCATTTTTCTAAGGATCTCCTCATTTGTGACCCGGTAAGTCCACGGGAGAGATGATATTTTACTTATTACATATTCTAAGGCCAAATTAAATAGCAACAGTGAAGGGGTCTCCTTGTCTAAGTCCTAATGTTACACTTAGTTATTTAAATTTGTTGTTAGTAATTTAAGACATTTTGAAACACAAAAATTAAAAGTAATTCAGGACATTTAAGAGCCACAAATAATCCTTCAAAGAGCCACATGTGGCTCGCGAGCCACAGTTTGGCCACCCCTGTACTATATACTATCATGCCTTTACAATAATCCTTAAATCTGCTATAATTTTCAGAAACCATATTTTTGCGATGGCAATAATTTCTGATAAAATAATTGATTCCCAAAAATCCTAATTAGTCCAGAAAGCCACTGCGCATCCGCTAGGAAAAATATTCTAATTCGAATTCTTTGCACAATCTTACTCAAAAAGGACTCCTTTTAACAAATTTGCATGTTGCCAGGACCAAAAAGTGGTCAAAAATTTTTTAAACGTTTTTTTTTGTTTTTTTCCTAAAATTATTTTTTTTGCACGGAAAAAAGTTTTTTTAGGTTTTTTGGATCATTCCAAAGAGAAAAGGTCTTTAGTGACTTTTCTCTAAAAATGATAGTTTTTGACATATAAGCGATTAAAAATTGAAAAATTGCGAAATCGGCCATTTTTAACCCTCAAAAACTATGTGAAAAGCTGAAAATTTGAATGTTGCCAAGGTAAGTAGATATTCTTTAAACATCGATTGATGAAATCCCGAAGAGTTTTTTGCAATACAATATTTAAAACTCATTTGTTTTTTAATTGCTAATCAAGCGTGCACGACACTATTTTCCACCGACAGTATGGTGCAAATGAAATGAATAAATTCGTTATTTCGTAAACCGGCGACTTTAAGGAAAAATCCCGAAACAGGTCGATTTTTAATTTTAAAATATGATATTGTGGCATATATGGTATACTAGTGACGTCATCCATCTGGACGTGATGACGTAATCGATGATTTTTTTAAATGAGAATAGGGGTCGTGTGCTAGCTCATTTGAAAGGTTCTTCAATTCTCTATTCAGTAATATAAACATTTATATAATTATTTATACAGGGTGTCCAAAAAATTTTTATTAAATTAAATTATTTGACAAAAAAAGAAGTAGAAGGACACCCTGTATAAAAAATTATGTAAATGTTTACATTCCTTGATGGAGAATTGAAGAAACTTTCAAACGAGCTACCACACGACCCCTATTCTCATTTAAAAAAATCATCGATTACGTCATCACGCCCAGACGGATGACGTCACTAGTATACCATATATGCCACAATATCATAACTTAAAAATAAAAATCGACCTGTTTCAAAGCAAAACATTCAAATTTTCAGTTTTTCACATAGTCTTTGAGGGTTAAAAATGGCCGATTTCGCAATTTTTCAATTTTTAATCGCTTGTATGTCAAAAACTATCATTTTTAGAAAAAAGTCACTAAAGACCTTTTCTGTTTGGAATGATCCAAAAAACCTAAAAAAACTTTTTTCCATGCAATAAAAATAATTTTAGGAAAAAAACAAAAAAAAAAACGTTTAAAAAATTTTTGACCACCTTTTGGTCCTGGCAACATGGAAATTTGTTAAAAGGAGTCATTTTTGAGTAAGATTGTGCAAAAAATCCGAATTAGAATATTTTTCCTAGCGGATGCGCAGTGGCTTTCTGGACTAAATGAAATAACGACGTTGCTGAAATTGTGGAATTCACGGTATCAGATTTAGTTTGTAAGGGTACGAACATGCTAAAGATACATGGATGTGCGCGTTGTAGGTCTCGATGGAGGTCGCTACATCGATGTCAAAACAAACCTTCATTTTCTTATGAGATCGCACATACCAAGGATGTATCACTCGTTCACCCTCGCGACCTATCATCGCGGTTTACAGCGATGTCGATGCCAAAACAAAATAGTTTGATTTACATCGTAATCGAGCTGCTGGTCGCGTGGTAAATTAAAGTTTATTGGTGGTTTTTAAACCATGTGACATTCGTCGGAGATAGGGCTGGTGCATTTATTCATTTCTTGTTGTAATCAGGTTGCGACAAGTTTTGGTTATATGGAAACCGCAAAGAACACTGAAAGGAAGGTATCTTTGGTATGTTCTGCCCGTCATCGATGTAAACCTCGACCGCGATCGCGACCTACACCGCGCTCATCCATGTATCTTCGGCATGTTCGTACCCTTAGAGTGTTATTCAAACCTATCAAGACATGGTTTGAGTATAGGTACCCATAACTGCCGATAAAATTAAATATAGGTTTGTTGGCATAGACATTTGACTTCAAATAACCCAATAAAAAGAAGTCTAGTGATGTTAAATCATACTATCTACGCCCTGGGGGCCAGTTTTGATCACCAAAATGACAGACTACATGTCCAGAAACTGTCTCATGTGGTAATTATTGAATAATTGTTTCACGGTCTGTATGATATGTGGTACCATCTTGTTAAAACCACATGTCGTCCACATCAATATGATTCAATTTAGGTAGCAACAACTCTCTTATCATGTAGCGATATAGAGCAGCAGTAACAGTCACATGTGGGCTCTCAGAACCCCAAATGCAGCAATTTTGACGATTGACCGTCATCAAAGTGAAAATGTGCTCCATCGTTTAGGCTCGATGCAAACTTGCGCCGAGCCTGCGAGCAGGCTGCGTGCGATCGCTAGCGGTTCAGCAGTACATGAGTTGTAATTAGATACTGCATATTTAGGGCACGTCCAAGTTGCACGCTGATTTTCGAAGACAACGCCAAATCGGTGTGCGAATAATCCTTCGTATTTAAACACGCCTGTCCAAAGTTCAGCTGTGCGCTGAAAACTGAATACAAAGGGTTAATCACACACGGACTTGGCGCTGACTAAGAAAACCACGGTGCACCTTGGACGTGCCCTTAAGCTGAACGCGGCGTGCAAGCTACTTGCAAGTGACTTGCAAGCGGCGTGTGCCGAATGGACGCTAATTTCTGCTAGACCGCCACGTGCACGCAGCTTGAATAACAAGTCGCGTGGTTTGGCAGTCTGTGCTAGGCAATCAATGAGTACACGTTGATCACAGGATGGATGTGAACTTAGATACAGAGCTGTTTATTTCTGTCTTGAACCCACTCAAATGTGTATTGATGAGAAACAAACAAGAAAAACGTCCTCAGCTTACTTGCAGCGTGCACGGTACTTGTATGCAAGTAGCATGCAAGACACAAGCGTGTATCGAGCCTTAGGACGATTTTGCACGAAAAATCAGCATCCACATGATGTTCAATAATCCATTTAACGAACTCTGCAGTGCATGGTCATTGCCAAATATCGGCGGACCAAGCAGCCATAAAAGAAGAATGTACCTTCAGGTAGTGCATTCTACTCTTGTGTATGGTGCCCGCATATGGTACGAAGTTTTCAGAATGAAAAAGTATAAAAACATGCTAGAAAAATCGCAAAGAAAACCCTTCTTGAGACTAACAAGTGCGTACCGGACTACCTCGAAATTTGCCCTTCAGGCCATATGAGGTACGCTCCCCATTCACCTCCTAGCCAAAGAAAGAATGCTATTATATGCAAATGATTACGGCCACTTGCCCCACATAAAGTCTGAGATAAGAAGACAGATGTACCAAGAATGGCAAGGTGTATGGGAGGAACAAATCGAAAAGGCTCAATGGACCAAAAGGCTCATTTCAGATGTGGTTGCCTGGTCTGCATGTAAGTATATAAGATTAAATTACTAGACAAAGTAGTTTGTATACATACATACAAAATGGTATACATTTTTATATTAAATTACTATTTTACACAGTTCCTCACCGGCCATGCTTCCTTTAGATCGTATACGTATGTTATCAAGAAGACCGTAGATGACCAATGTCCAGAATGCAACGTCAGAGACGACGCTCAACACTGCATATTTGCCTGCAGGCTCTTTGAAAGAGAGAGACTGATTCTAAAAACAAGGTTAGGAGAAATCTCCATTGATAACATTATGGAAAAATCTTTGCAAAGCAAAGATAACTTTTATTTAGTGGTCGATCTGATAACCGGAATTATGAAGAAAAAGGAGACGCTTGAGAGAGCGAGAGAGGATCAAGGTGGATAGACTTATACTAGATTGATGGAACTAAACGACGGACGAAGTATATGTGTATATTTGTTTGTGTGTACTATGTATGTTTAAATGTGCGTATGTGTATATTTTTAAGCATGACATCATATAGATAATTATTTGCCTGTTGTATACATTGTTTTCTTTTCTCTTTTGGAAAAGTTATCTGAGCCGTATTAGGCATGACAGACTGCCCCGTTGCAATCGAAGTTACATCCGCCAAGGAATTTGCACCGTGTGCACCGGGGGAGAAGGGGGTGGACTTTAGTTGGTAGGCAGTTAGCCAGAGGGTCTTCTTAGGGGGAAGTGCATGGGGGTAAACTCTTCCTCTCTGAATCCAACACACGCTTAGCGATCCTTAAGTAGACACGGCTAGGTACGGTTTTTAGAATATTTACGTGCATGGTCATTAGGCTTCAGTTCGTTTGGCAATTAAACTTTGTAAGCTTGGAAATACAGACCTTTAGTGAGTATACGCTGTAGGGAGCTTCTTGAAATTTGTAGTTCTTGTCCAGGACGTCAAATTAATGTTCCAACACTTTTGCGCACTGCTTCAATATTGACATTTCAGCGGCTTGTTTTTTCCGGCCAGTGTGTTTAGCGTCACCAATTGATCCAGTCTCCTTAAAGCCTTTAATTACTTCCTTTACAGTTACCGAAGTTAAATCAATATTCCGACCATATTTTTTACGAAATTTTTGGACTGTAAACGCTAACTTTCATCATTTTTAAAATGTTACTCAACAATACAATGTCGTTTTCTCTCTTAACGCTCCATGTTTACTAACCCGACACTGTCATATGTCGAACTTTTTTTGCTGTTGTTAAATCTTTACTATACACATGGCGGCAAATTCAAATCTTTTTAAGTAAATATTCTAAAAAATATAAAATCCGTTACGCCTCTGCTTAATTCAGTAATTACTTGTTAAGCATTTGTGCATAGTCATTCCTAAACAGTAACTGCCCCAGCATAATCGGATTCTTTAGAAAGTAATCATCGTAATGTTGCATGATTTGTTGATTTTTTCAAGTTTTAGCCGCAAGGGCGGCTAAAAGGAGGGTAGCGAGAAAACACAAATAAATGGTAGAAGGACCAAATTGAATTGTCCGACAGTTGAATGGGCTTTAATATTGATTTTGATATGATTAATGATTCTCGCGAAAAAATTGGTAATTTGCTAGTCTGTGGTCGTCATTTAAAACACCTAGTGCCCAAACTTGTAAAAAACCAGTTAATATTGTCATATTTCATTTAACGTCTGTTTGCTTTGCAAATTATACAATGCACAGATTTGACTGTTACCCGAGTTGATTGCAAACGTAAGAATTTAGAAGAAAACGTATGTTTTTTAATAGATGTCGCTGTACCCTCTTTTTGGTTAACATACCTCAGTTCGCTCTGATGATTCCAAAAGGATGCAAAGCGTATTAAACAAATGGTTGTGCTCTGTATTGAAATTAAATCTTAACTGTCTTTCGTATCTTTCGTTTATTCGCACAAATGAGTACCAGAAATGAATTCGCCGGAGTTTTGCCCAGATACAGTGGTGTTAAAAAGTCCTGCATCACCTTACCAAATACGTGGTCTGTCGTCGATTTTTCCTTGTTCAGCATACTTTCTAATGACTATAATTACTGTAGATTTATTACAGTTTACTGCGGATGCTATTTCATGACTAGATTTATCGTTTTTATGGTGAAAAATAATTTCAAAACGCTTTTCGTTCGATAATTTAGTTTGTTTTGTCTGGGATGACATTTTGACCTTTTTATCAAAAATCAAAGAGCGAATAAATGTATGTGTGGGAAATCACTTCAATCAAATTATTTTAATCTTTTCTGTAGAATTTTGGGCTAGTAATTAAAAAAAACATTAGTAGTATACCGATAATGCTAATTACAAGCACAAACTTAAAATGAATTAGCGAAAATATATAAAAAACTTGTGTTAAACCTCAAAAACTATAAGGCGCTTAGGTGATGCAGGAATTTTTAACACCACTGTAGATGGGCGTTACGGAATGCAATTTTTAAATTCACATTCTATGCGGTAATGTTTCATTAATTCTTAATATACCAATGAAAATATAAGATTTTTTAAAGCTTTAAATGGAAATTTCTAATGTTTACTTTTAATTTATACGTTTAACTTTAAAAGAATACAGAAGAGCCAGAAATTATACTTTTTTCAATATTATTAATGCCATAATATAAATTTTTAAAAAGCTGAAGAATTAAAGAAATCCACAGGTGATATGATAACGTCAAAAGATAAAATATTCTCGATCGAGTTTTGAAAAAGAACCTAGAGCAGTTTGAAGTTAATGCAATTTAAAAAATGGACGTATCATAAATTATCAGATCTTTATTATGTATGTATATTAAGCAAAAGCCTTGCTATTTCTTTGATGTATTTAAGGGGGGGGGTATGGTTTGAAATATTTAATTTTTTTACTATTTCAAATAAAAGTGCAAACTTTCAAGAATACTCTCTGAAAATTTCAAAATAATCGGAGTAAAATTACCAGAGATACAGCGTGTTGAATATCTCTACCTTCGACTCGCTTTGCCACGACTTCGCGCCAGCACGCTTGAGCGTAGTGAGAAACGTTAAACAACAATTCGCCTTCTCTTTTGTAGATTAATCCTCGATTCAAAAAACATATTCCAATGTGCATCACTTTACGATTTGGCAGACAAATAAGTAGATGAAGATGCAGTTGTCAAAACTTTAAACGCATTTTTCTCAAAACTGCTTTTTCAAATGCGGTGGACATTGTAACTGAAAAACTACTCGGCCGATCTACCTGATATATTGAGGTAACAACGTCGAGATATGTTTTTCTTGCTTATTTTTTGTTCAACAATAATAAATCTGTTGATTTTCACAAAAATTTTACCAAAAATTTCATTTTTTTGATTTCTGAGTGATACCAAAAATTCAAAAATCATTAAAAATAAAAAAACTCGACGTTGTGACCTAGTGAAACTCATAAGCTAATTAAATTTTTTTGAATTTTTTGTTTCGTATGATATAGTGACGAGTTATGATGTCCACCGCAAAATACATTTTTTGTGAGCTGACTGTCAAAATTTGTCACCAATGGCTTACTTTTTAATATTTTGGATTGAATGTTTTTTCTAAATATTCTTTGAATTGTACTTAATATGTGTATTTAATTTAAAAATAAAATAATTGTACCATAGCTTCGAAAAAAATTCACAAAAATGTGCTTGATATGTTGATTTCAAACCATACCCCCCCCCCTTTAAGACAGTATATGATGCAGGAGCACAATTTGGTAGTCTCTCACATTTAATTTGGCAGTCAAAAATCGTTGTGATGATATTTCGGCCTCACATGGCTTCATCAGACTCTGGGGTTGAATATTAAATCACATACGAAAGACTAACAAATTTTCCCACTCATTTTTCCCACTCAATTGGTAGTGTACTCAAGATGCCATCTACTTTAACGGACATAAACGAAAACTATTTAATAATTTGTTTTCTACCTTTTGTGTATACAAAATGTCTCAAAGTTTACATCTTCTAAGCAAAAGCTTGCTTAGATGCCTTAAGCTTTGATTTAATTATGATTCAGTGAATTTGTACCCTACGAGCTCTCTAGTGGGAAAGTTTTGGGGTAGTTCTGATTTCTTTCATTATACATGGATTTTGGGCTGCTGAATCCGAATATTGCGGACAAAATTTCTTGCCGGAACATTGAAATATCGCGAGAAAATTGAAAAATTTCAGATTTTTTCCGCTTTTTTGCTCAAATCTCGAAAACTATTAACTTTTAAGTAAATGGTCTGTTAACAGAAATTAAAGCACTTAAAATTATCAGTAGTAATGGCACAAGAGCTATTCACGAGAAGAATAGTAGAAAAAATATGTTGGAACATGAAAGGAAGCCCTAATACAATTTGGAGAAAAATGGCCAGTAGTATTAGAGAGACTGCTATTGAAATACTTGGGAAAACGTCAGGAAAAAAGTTTGAGAATAAAGAGACTTGGTGGTGGTCAAACGCAGTACAAGGAAAAATAAAAGAGAAGAGAAAATTATATAAAAAGTGGCAAGAAACCAGATCCGACACAGATCTTCAAAACTATATGGTGGCGAAAAAGGAAGCGAAAGTAGCAGTAGCAAAAGCCAAAGCAGAAGCGTATTCAAACCTATACGATCAACTTGATACCAGGGAAGGCGAAACGAAGATATATAAAATAGCCAAACAGAGAGCAAAGAAAGCAAAATATTTTAATCAGATTAGATGTATCCGAGATGAAAATAATAAAATACTAGTTCACGAAAGGGATGTCAGAAAGAGATGGAGAAAGTACTTTGACAGCTTATTAAATGAAGAATTTGACAGACAGCCTGTAGAGTCAACGGAGACAGTAGCAGCAATGGTCACCAAAATAACCAACGATGAAGTGGCTCAAGCGCTTCAAAAAATATAGAAAGGAAAATCGGTAGGACCAGATGATATTCCTGGGGAAGTATGGAGAACATTGGGAAAAGGAACAAGGTGGCTAGCAGGTCTATTTAATAGAATTATGGAAGTTGGACAAATGCCAGACGAATGGAGAAGCAGTATACTGGTACCTGTTTACAAAAACAAGGGAGATATACAACCATGTACAAACTACAGGGCTATAAAACTGCTTAGCCACACCATGAAAATATGGGAAAGAGTAATTGATAGACGGATACGTGAAGAGACCGAAATAACAAGGTGGCTAGTGGAACAAGGTGGCTAGCAGGTCTATTTAATAGAATTATGGAAGTTGGACAAATGCCAGACGAATGGAGAAGCAGTATACTGGTACCTGTTTACAAAAACAAGGGAGATATACAACCATGTACAAACTACAGGGCTATAAAACTGCTTAGCCACACCATGAAAATATGGGAAAGAGTAATTGATAGACGGATACGTGAAGAGACCGAAATATCCGAGAATCAATTTGGCTTTATGCAGGGTAGATCAACAACAGATGCAATTTTCATTATAAGGCAGTTGATGGAAAAATACAGGAGTAAAGAAACAAACGCTCATATGGTATTCATTGATCTTGAGAAAGCATATGATAGAGTTCCTCGAGAGATTCTGTGGTGGGCACTCAATAAGAAAGGAGTCCCTGGTGAATATGTAAAGATTGTGAAGGATATGTATGAGGGAGTAACGACTAGTGTTAGGACAGGTGTGGGAGAGACTGATAAATTTCATGTGAAAGTAGGATTGCACCAAGGCTCTGTGCTTAGTCCGTATTTATTCTCATTAGTTTTGGACCAGATAACAGCGAAACTACAGGGTAACATTCCATGGTGCTTAATGTATGCTGATGATGTCGTGTTAGTAGGAAATAGTGAAAGAGACTTGGAACAAAAACTGGAACAGTGGAGACAAGCTCTGGAGGAAAAAGGTTTAAAACTTAGTAGGACAAAAACAGAGTATTTGCAATGTTCATTTAAAAATGGAGCTACTACAAATAAAATGGTATCTTTGGATGGTGAAATGATTGTGAAAAGCAATAGTTTTAAGTACCTAGGATCGGTATTACAGAGTGATGGAGAAATAGATGGAGATGCATGCAGTAGAATTAGGGCTGGATGGATGAAGTGGAAAGAAGCGAGTGGTGTGTTGTGTAACAGAAAAATTTCAATGAAGCTGAAGGGAAAATTCTATAAAACAGCCATAAGACCGGCTATGATGTACGGAACTGAATGTTGGGCAGTGAAAAAGAAAGAGGAACAACGAATGCATGTGGCGGAAATGAGAATGCTTAGATGGATGAGTGGAGTGACAAAGAAGGATAAAATTAGAAATGAGTATATTAGGGGAAGTCTAGGTGTGGCACCAATTGATGCCAAAATGAGAGAGCATAGGTTAAGATGGTTTGGTCATGTTCAACGTCGAGACGTTAATCATCCAATACGAAGAGTAGCTGAAGTGCAGATTCCTGGAAGGAGTAGGAGAGGAAGACCAAAGAAGACCTGGGGGGAGACGATAAGGCAGGACATGTTGGTAAAGGGAATTAACATTGATATGACCCAAGATAGAATTGTGTGGAGAAAGGCAATTAGGAAAGCCGACCCCGCATAGGGATAAGGCAAAGAGAATGATGATGAATTGCACAAGAGCTCTAAAATTCTATATTAATTTTAGAGATCGAGTGCAATTTGTTGCGATTATTTCATGAATAAAACTGTTAAAAACCAAAATTTTATTGTAATTTATTTATGTAAGTACAAATTAGTACAATTAAACACACAGTTGTTATAAATATTTTACGGTTGAAAGTCATCACTTTTATAAATTTTAAAACATTAATTTTCATTAATGTCACTTAATGTATTTTTTCATAGCAACGAAGGGCATCTGACGTAATATACTTGACGACGGGAAATTATCAAAAATTATCAATTTAATTCAGATTTCTATTGGTCAGAATCTCCTATGAATGAAATAATCTACAAATATCACTATTTCCTTTTTTTTTTCAGACGAACGGTTCGGTCTAAAGTGCAAGTTGAAAATTGCCAATTTTTAACGGTCTCGGCAAAACCCACTTTTTACATTGCAAAACTTTAGTTTTTAATAGAATGCTGGCATTTGATAAATTTCTCCTAGTTTTCTGTACAAATAATAAATGTTAGTTCATAATATGAATATGGTATGTCTCTTCTCACAGCTTCCGTAAATCCACTCCATCCTAAAATACCGAGAATGTCTCTGCTTTTCCCTTAGAGACCCACAAAAGATCAGACACAGATGGAGTCACAGTTTCAGTCGGTGTGAACATTCCCTTCGGATCTTGATTTCTGATAAACCTTGAGGTTTTGTCCTTTCAAAATGTATTAGTTGAACAGCTCTCTGACTTCCATAAACCTCAGGTGCGGGTTTAGTTTTTAGCCGAGGAATGGATTGGTTAGGAGCTATTGCAAGTTTTGGTGCAATACAAGAAACGCCACCCATGACGTAAAAAATGTGGTATCCGTCGATTGTATGTACGTTAACCCTTTCTGTCCCAACGCTGCATATATGTGTTTTTGTAAAAAAGTGGGTCTGTACTCCCAGCCGCCGTATATATACGTTCAAGGTGTTATGGTCTCAATTTACCAAAGTCGAAAATATGCTTTGCTTTTTAAATTTTAGACTCATTGGTGTCCCAATGCCGTAGAAATATGTCCGAAAATGTTAGATTATTGTTCCCAAAGCCTCAAAATGTTGGCACCTAAGACAGGTCATGCGGACCCATTGCCGTATATATTTGTTCACATATTTTAGATATACCCCATTCCACGAATATACGACCCTCTTGGATTATCGCGACAACGAATATTTTACTGTGCAAAATATGAAGAAAGAAAGTAAATTGCAAATTATATTGTTGTTTATTGGAGTAATTATATTATAGTAAAATACTTTCGTACTTCTTATGTTGCACACTAAAATATTCGTTGTCGCGATAATCCAAAACAGTCATATATTCGTGGAATACACCATATATGCTATATTGTAGCACTGGTGGCAACGCTTATAGGTAGCTGCTAGAAGATGAATCGTTTGTAGCCACAGAAAAGACCAGAAAAAACAGAAGCGAATCGAGATACATGTGTGCAAGATGCGGAGTCGGCCTTTGCGTAGTGTCATGTTTCTAGGAGTACCACACAAAAGAAAACTTTTAATGGTAATTTACATTACATTATTTTTTTTAAGTTAGTTACATTTTTTCAAGTTGGTTTTACTCTCTGATGAGTACTTTTGAAAAGAAAACATTTAAGTTGGTTAAAAAAAAACTCATTAAAAACATGTTTTGGTAATTTATTTGTTTATTTATATGCGACGTATATATAAGGCAATGGGACTCTAAGCATGAAAAAACCTTTGGGATTGAGGGACCAACATGCAAATTAAGGCCTGGCATAGAAAGGGCTAAAAGCAGCGTTTTCGTACACCTGTTGTGTAAAGCACGGCTGGTCAATTTTCTGCGGATCGCCTGCGATTGCTGACACTTCCAGATAAGCAACGCGCTTGCGCAAAGTCTTGTAGTGGCAGTAAGGCCCAGATTGTTGGTCTCACCATTCCTTGCAGGGTTGGCCGTTTTCTCTACAAAAAGTACGGATCTTTGATGAAAATAGAAAATTGAAAAAGAAAATAGGTTGATGTAGTTTCCTCTTTGGGGTTTTGTTCATCCTATATAGAAGCTGTTTGCCTGGAAGTGTCAGCATTCGCAGACGATCCGCAGAAAATTGACCTGCCGTGCTTTACACAGCAGGTGTACGATAACGCTGATTTTAACGTACATACAATCGACGAATACCACACTTTTCACGTCATATGTGGCATTTCTTGTATTGCACCAAAACATGCAGTAGCTCCTAAGCAATCCATTCCTCGGATAAAAAAGAAACCCGCGCCTGAGGTTTATGGAAGTCAGGGAGCTGTTCAACTAATTCATTTTAAAAGGACAAAATCTTAAGGTTTATCAGAAATCAAGATAACAGATCCGAAGGAAATTTTCACACCAACTGAAACTGTGACTCCATCTGTGCCTGATCTTCTGTGGCTCTAAGGGAAAAGCAGAGACATTCCCGGCCTCTTAGGACGGAATGGACTCATGGAAGCTGTCACAAGAGACATACCATACGTATGAACTAACATTTATTGTTTGTACAGAAAACTAGGAGAAATTTATCAAATGACAGCATTCTAATAAAAAATAAAGTTTTGGAATGTAAAAAGTGGGTTTTGCCTGGACCGTTAAAAATTGGCAATTTTCAACTTGTACTTTAGACCAAACGGTTCGTCTGAAAAAAAAGTAAATAGTGATATTTGTTGATAATTTTAAGTACTTTAATTTCTGTTAGCAGGCCATTTACTAAAAGTCAATAGTTTTCGAGATTTGAGCAAAAAAGCGGAAAAAAGATGAAATTTTTCGCTATTTTCGCGATTTTTTCAATGTTCCGGCAAAAAATTTTGTCTGTAAACCTCATATTCGGATTCAGCTGCCCAAAATCCATATATTACAATGAAAGAAATAAAAACTACCCCAAAACTTTCCTAGTCAAAACACAATTTTATTGAATCATCCCAGAAATGAATTCGCTGGAGTTTTGCCCAGATAGATAGGCGTTACGGAATGCAATTTTTAGATTCACATTCTACGCGGTAATGTTTCATTAATTCTAATAAACCAATGAAAATATAATATATAAGATTTTTGAAAGCTTTTAAATGAAATTTCTCTTGTTTACTTTTAATTTATACGTTTAACTTTAAAATAGTAGAGAAGAGCCAGAAATTATACTATTTTTAATATTATTAATGCAACAATATAAATTTTTAAAAAGCTGAAGAATTAAAGAAATCTGCACGTATTATTAAAAGATAAAATATTCTCGATCGAGTTTTGAAAATGAACCTAGAGCAGTTTGAAGTTAACACAATTTAAAAAATGGACGTATCATAAATTATCGGATCTTTATTATGTATGTATATTAAGTAAAAGCCTTGCTATTTCTTTGATGTATTTAAGACAGTATATTATGGTGTGGGAGCACAATTTGTTAGTCTCTCGCATTTAATTTGGCAGTCAACAAGCGTTGTGATGTCATTTCGGTCTTCATGGCTGCATCAGACTCTGGGGTTGAATATTAAATCACACACGAAAGACTAACAAATTTTTCCACTCATTTTTCCCACTCAATTGGTAGTGTACTCAAGATGCCGTCTACTTTGACGGACATAAACGAAAAAAATTTAATAATTTGTTTTCTACCCTTTGTGTATACAAAATGTGTCAAAGTTTACATCTTCTAAGCAAAAGCTTGCTTAGATGCCTTAAGCTTTGATTTAATTAGTATAATGGCGAAACAGCACAATTTGCCAGTCTCTGCATTTGAATTAATAATCAACACAGCGTTAAGACGTCGTTTCGGCCTTCCATGGCTAAAGGACACAAAACAATATTATTAAATTGATTCCGTTCATGATCATCAAAGTAAACGGTACCTTTGTACGCTACTCCCTATGACTTAGTAAGAAACCGTTACCGTCGTTTCCCACACTAAGAATTTGAACGTCCGATGGCTTGAACGCACGATGACATTACAATAGTGGCTCGAACAATTATATGGAACCTTTCTCACTTCACCGTACGTTCCAACCGCCGTGTAATGAGAAAGGTTCCATATGATTGCTCGAGCCACTATTGGAATGTCATCGTGCGTTCAAGCCATCATCATCATCATCATCATCATCATCATCAATGGTGCTACAGCCCTATGAAAGAGCCTCGACCTTCCCAAGTCTATTCTTCTTCTTTGGGTGCCGTCCTCTTAGCCAAGGTTGGCGATGACTTCTGCAAAGTCTTCTCTATTTTGGGCTTTTCTTATTAGACTTTGAAAGTCTAATCCTGTCCATTCTTTGATGTTGCGCAGCCAGGTCATTTGTCGTCTACCTGGACCGCGTCTTCCTTCTATTTTCCCTTCCATAATAAGTTGAAGAACAATGTGACAATTTCTGTGAGTTCACGTTCTCTACTCGTACGCCTTAAAACTTCTTCATTTCTAACGCGGTCGGTCCATGGAATTTTCAGTATACGACGAAATACCCACATCTCAAAGCTCTCTAAAAGTCGTAACGAGCTGACTGTTAACGTCCAAGCTTCCACGCCGTGCAACAGTACACTATATACATAACACTTTATCATGCGGTATCGTAGGGACAGATCGAGATTGCGGGCAGTGAGTAACTGTCGCATCTTTAAGAAGGTGTTTCTTGCCTGTTCTATTCTACATTTAATCTCTTGTTCTTGGTCTAAGGTTTCATGTATCCAGCATCCTAGAGCTCGTGCAAAAATTTCCTCTGAGTACAAGTTGAATAATAATGGTGATAATATACAACCTTGTCTAACTCCTCTTTGGATGCTTATGGTTTCAGTATCGCCCATTTCGGTTCTAACAGAAGCGTTTTGATTCCAGTAGAGTTCACGTATTGTATTAATGTCGTTTGGATCCAGGTTCTTTTTTTGCAAGCATCCCATTAGCTGATCATGTTTGACTTTGTCAAAAGCCTTTTCATAGTCTATAAAGCACAAGTAGATATATTTTTGTTGATCCCGACACTTTTGCATGAGAACAATGAAACTGAACAAAGCCTCTCGAGTGCCCATACCGTTTCGAAAGCCAAATTGTTCCGGACCCATATCTTTTTCGCATTTTTTGTAAATTCTGTTATGGATAATTTTTAGAAATAGTTTCAGAATATGTCGTTACATTTTTTTGCGTATTTTGATTTAAGTATAGGTACAAACGTAGACGTTAACCATTCTTGTGGAATTGTACCAGTCTTGTATATACTATTGAAGAGTCTTAACAATAGTTCTAAATTGTCTTCTTCCAAAAGTTGTATAATTTCACTATGGACGTAGCCACGTCCAGAGGCTTTTCCGGTTTTCATATTTTTTAAGGCGTATTTTATTTCTGATGTTAAGATGGGCAAGTCGTTATTTTCGATGTTTGTTTGTCTATCAATATTTATTGTTCTATTGTCTGAGAATAGGTTTTGTATGTATATTCGCCATTCAACGCTTATTTCTTCTATTGTGGTCAGGACTATATCATCCGTGCTTGTTATTGTGACAGTCTGCAGAGCGTTTCTGATCCCACACATTTCTTTAATTTTCTTATGGAGAAGTCTATCATCATATTTATTCTGTAGGTCTTCTATCTCTTCGCAAGTTTCTGCAAGCCACTTTTCTTTTGCTTCCACTATCATTTTTCTTATTAATCTTTGTATTTCTTTATATTTATTCCAGTCTTTGTTCTTGTGTTGTCGTCTCACATTGATCATTTCTAATATTTCATTAGTTATCCATGGTTTCTTGTCTCTTTGATTTGTGGGTTTAAGGTGGTCTTCAGCTTTTAGAAATACAGTCTTAAGTTCTCTCCATATTTGGTTTAAGTCGTCGGATTCTTCTGATAAATCAGTTTTCTTTTGTCTGTTTTTAAGTTCTCGACATTCGAGAACTTAACAAGTCTATTACGCCAGTCAATCCTATCCATTGCCAACCGTTGCCAGTTTGCTGCGCCTATTTTTCTCCCATCCTCATCTACACCATCCTTCCATCTAAGTTTTGGCCAACCCCTATTTCTACTTCCCACAGGTTGTGACATAAGGATTCTTCTAGGAGGGTTGTTATGCTGTGATCTTGCTAGATGGCCTGCCCATCTTAGGCTTCCTATTCTTATAAGAGATATACGTCTTTACCACCAAATATATGTTTATATATGTGGTATACCTCGTAGTTGTACCTCCTCCTCCAAATACCATTTTCACAGATGCCACCGAATATTCCTCTAAGGATCCTTCGTTCAAATATAAGCAGGTTTTCATTTGCCTTGGAGATGGTCCATGTCTCCGATCCATATGTCAACACTGGTTGTATAAGGGTTTTGTATATGATTATTTTTGTTTTTTTTTGGCTTAAGTTTCTGCTTCTCATATATCTACTCAGTCCAAAATAGCATTTGTCCGCTAGGATTATCCTTCGCTTGATTTCTTCCGTCATGCCGTTCTCCCTGGTTATCAGGGAGCCTAAGTATGTGAATTTGTCCACCACTTCAAAGGTAGACTTATCAACAGTGAATTGGTGACCGATGTTTCTGGATCTATTGTTGGGTGTTGAAGCCAACATCTCAGTTTTCTTCTCGTTTACATTCAGGCCCATATTTTTTGAGGCATTTGAGAAGGTGGTATACATTTCTTCTAGTTTGCGTGTTGTGCGGGCAACTAGGTCCACGTCATCTGCATATTATGCCAAAATTTGGGATGATTTATTAAAAATATTTACTCTTCGCGTTCAAGCCATCGCACGTTCAAAATTCTTAGTGTCTGAAAGGAGCGTTAAGAATCGTTTGTTGATCATTCGTGTTTGATTTTGTATTCAGCCCCAACGTCTGATCAAGCCATCATCATCATCATCATCATTTGGCTCTAGAGCTCTATGTGAGTCTTTTTTTTCCTTGGAAGCCGTCCGTGCATGCACCCCGGTGGCACTGCAGCTTTTCAGCTTATTGTGCTTCTATGTGAGTCTTGGGCACGTTTACTATTTCCCTACATTGTTGTCGGTCCTGAGCAGCTATTTCCTATTGCCGTGCACCCATTTTGCGTAGATCTCTGGTTATTACGTCTTTCCATCTCTTTCTTCTTGAGCGACCAACTGACATTTTGCCATCAGATCTTTCCCATCGGGTCTGATCAAGCCATGCGTGCAATAAAAATGAGGCAGTGATTTGTATATAGAAAGCCATAACCATTTACAGCAATTGCAACAATTTAATTCATTGTCTAAGAAAACAAATATACAAACAAACTTGTTCTAGCAAACAGTCAAACTAGTCAGAAACCGTCAGCAAACAGTTGGTCAGTGAGAGAACATAATACAGTCACCAGTGCTATCCCCTCTACTCGCGCTGGTCCACTATTCGCTGATGGTTTCAAACCGTTTGAAACTGATGCTAGAACAAACCTATTATAAATACTTAGGAACCTGGATTTCACACAATAATCATCAAAGAACAGAAATAAGAGTCAGAATAGAAATAGAGGGAAATGCATTCGTGAAAATGAAAACAATTCTCTGTAACAAAGAGTTAGAACTGAGAGTAAGAGCTGTGAGATGCTACGTGTTTTCGATACTGCAATATGGACTTGAAAGCTGGACATTGAAGCAAGAGCAGCACAAAATAAGCTACAGTCATTTGAAATATTGTGTTACAGAAGGATGCTTAGAATATCATCGCCACAGAAGAAAACGAACACACAGCGAGAAATGAGCAAATAATACGAAATAATTAACACAATAAAAAAGTTACAATATCTGGGACACGTTATAAGGGGACAGCGATATGAAGTGTTAAGACTGATAATACAGATAAAGATAAGACGAGGAAAAAGTATATAGAAAAGGAGAGTGTCATCATGGTTGAAGAATTTAAGTAACTGATTTAAATGCAGTTCTATGTAACTCTCCAGAGCAGCGGTAGATAGAGTAAAGATAGTGATGATGATATCCAACCTTCGATTGGGAGACGGCACTTAAAGAAAAAGAAGTCCTTGCCATTTTGTCGAAAAGTTGAAAATAGCCCAAATATTAAACAAAAACAATTCCTATAAAACCAATCCCCGCTTCTTCTTTCACTTTTCTCTTTTTCATGATTGCTGATGAATCTTTACATTGTACTCTGTGTTCTTTGTCCCAGATATGTTTGCCTGCCTAATCTGTGGAAGTATCTGTTTTGATGTATGTTTCATGCTCATTTATCCCTTAGTTTCCCTTTCTTGCAGTTTCTCGCACATAGAAATTGTTGAATTCACATTTAAAACAACAAATACACTCAGATCTATTCAATCCAAAACCAAACATGCAAGAGAGACCGAAGAATTGCATCTATAAAATATTCTGTGAATACAACAATTTCTATGTGGAAGAAACTGCAAGACCACTAAGTATCAGGATAAATGAGCATGAAACATACATCAAAAACAAGGACTTCGACAGATCACAGATATACAAACAAAAAAAAATAGTAAAATCCTTTATAAAAGGTATATATTTAAAATCACTAAAAAGGGCTACATCACAATCACATAACTAGTTTTCGATTGGTTTACCAATCATCATCAGTGCTTACGTGAAGTTTACATGCTAACCACCAAGATATAATTTTACAAAAATATGAGGGTCAAAGCCCTGTAAAAGTAATCCGTCAAGGAAACATCGGTTGAAAATGCTAACTAGGGGTAGACAAGACAAGAATTCTTGTCTGGACAACAACTTCTTGACAAGAAAAAATCAAGAAAAAATGAGGCGCAACCGATGAAACATAACAAAACTAATTGGATATACTGTATAGTTCTTATTTTGGATCCTCGGCATAAAGTAGTGGCATTTTCCTCTTCATCTTGGGGAAAGCTTCTACAATCAGAAGCAGTACAAAAATTTGAAGAAATATTTAAAGATAACTACTTTAATAAATCCCAGAATGATCTACAGAATCAAATACCAGACCAATACAGAATCCAATACAGAAGTCCAATACCACTTAGTCTGAAAAAAGAAGATAACGATTTTGATTTAGATGTTACTTTTTAAGAAAGCTGATAATGATAAAATGATAACTTACAATGTTGGAAGTATGAGACTGAAAAATAAATAAATGAGCCTAGGTCAGAAGATTCTGAGAATATACTTGATTGGTGGAGAAGACACGAAAATATCTACCCGTTATTATCGAAAATGGCCAAGGATTTTCTCGGAACGCCAGCAACATTTTTTTCTGCTGAAAGCCTATTTTCAAGCGCAGCTTTAACAGTAACAAAGCCAAGAAATCGGCTATTCGTTGACTCCATGAGAAATGTTATCTGCCTTAATTCATGGCTTATCAATTCCGATTTAAAAATGTGCTAAAGTTATTTGACATAAAATATAGTTTGTAATTTTATTTTCAACAGGATGAGGTACCTAAGTATTAGTAATTATTATTTTTAATTTACATTTCTGTAAATCGTTTTAGCAAAAAAAATGTTCAACGAATTAAAATATGTTATGTTATATTAAAATAATGTTATCTTTTTAACAAATAAATACGTTTTAGAGTTTTCATTATTAGTCAAGATATTTCAAGATTTCTTGTTTTCTTGACAAGAAATCTTGGTATTGACATACAATTTCTTGTCTTGTCTTGAAATCGAAAATTACTTCTTGTCTTGATCTTGTCTTGAAATCAAGACAAGATCAAGACAAGATCTTGAAATTTTCAAGAAGTTGGCGACTCCTAATGCTAACTTAAGTAGCTGCCATACTTTCACCATGTGAACAAGTCGAACCACAGCTCAGATGTCACCTGGGACATATTAGTAAAATATTTTAAACATCCATGCTTAAGTTAGCATTTTCAATAAATTTTGTAAATATTTTGCCCATATTTTTGTAAAATTATATCTTGGTGGTTAGCATGTAAACTTCACGTAAGCACTGATGATGATTGTTAAGCCAATCGAAAACTAGTTATGTGATTGGTATGTAGCCCTTTTTAGGGATTTTAAATATATACCTTTTATAAAGGATTTGACTATTTTTTTGTATTACCCGTCCAATACCTCAATCAACGGTATTACATGGTATACAGCCAACTACAGGAAAACTTTTTCCTTGTGGATTTACATATACAAACATGTAGCAGAATGTGGCAGGCCTTGGTTGCCAATACTAAAAAAAAATAAGTCAGAAAAGAAGAATAACAAGAATATACATAGAGTATTAAAAAAAACTCTGAGACACATCGTCTTTAACCATACATATTACATATGCAACACACAAACACAATACACGAATAATCACCCACACACAATACCCACACACGTTTAAGCACATATTTTAATTTTTTGAGAAGACATAATACACGACCGGGACACCCTCAAAAAAGCGCTTAGTTTTCGAGATACTGACCACGGAGGGGTGAATGGCTAATTTTATTCATACTTTATATTTTCGAGGGTGCTGAAACCGAAAATGAAGTTTATTTTGAATTTTATGTTGGGGAACATTGTCAAAATTGCAATTTTAACCTAAAAATAAAAAAAATGAAATCAAGTTTTTTTTCGTTTACCTCGCTACAACTCTGTTCGATTTTATAATTTTTTCTGAAATTTTTACAGTATATAGCTCTAACGTTTCTGAAGACAACGGTACCTGTTTTAAGCTTTCATTCTTATCCTGATAAAGGTTATAAATTTTTCAAAGGAAAAGGTGTGGATTTGTGCATTGCAAAGTTTAATCGCAAAAGTTGTGTGAAGAAGTTTAAAATTTAGCTTCTTAACCTTTCCGTGGCCGTGAGGGGCAACTTGGTTACCCCAGATGCGGTTTTGTCTTTATAACTTTTCAAAATATTTTTATTTTTTTTATCCCTCCAGGTAATCTTAGAAAATAAATTACTAAATCGTTTTTTTATAGAAATTATCAAATATAGTTTAAATTCTATACTAAAATTGAAATTAACTCCTCGGGGCACACAGTACCAGAAACCCCTGCCAGAGACATTCAACAATATACAAGTCGAAGATGCAGCTTTTGAGCCAGGGCACGTGATAGAAAGACTCAAATATCATGTAGTACATGCAGAAAACCAATTTGTACCATACATCGAGAAGAAAGTAAAACATTTTTATGCCCTGACTAAATTATCAGGAATAAAATCAAATTGTAATTACAGGTAAAAATAAAAAAAATGTAAATCTTTTTAATAATAAAAACAAATTATTTCAGTTACTAGTGCCTTATTATACATATAACTTTCCAAACAATAATGTAAAATTTAAATGAATTATTAAAATATTTTAGTGGGGTAACATAGTTGCCCCGCACGGCCTGCAGCGTAAGTTTTTATAGCACGGTTCCGGAAAGGTTAATCACGTTTATGTTAAAATAGAGAGTACAAAGAAGTTTTCTGGTAAGTTGTAGATCAAAATGTTTTATAGAAAACAAATAGTGCAACTTTTAATGTCGACATTAGAAATTCCCAATATAACGCTTATTTTTCGAGATACTGACCATGGGTGGAGAATGGCTAATTTTGGTCTTAGATTATGTTTTTGACCGTGATGAAAACGAAAATGAAATTAATTTTACATTTTAAGTGGAAGAATATTGTCAAAATTGCAATTGTACCCTAAAAATAAAAAAAATTAAATCACGTTTTTTTGCGTTTAGCTCGCTACAACTCTGGTCCATTTTAATATTTTTTTTCTAATGTTTGTACACTATATATCGCTCACTTTTTTGTAGACAATGGTTTCTGCTTTAAGCTTTTAGTCTTATTCTAGTTAAAGTTGTGAATCTTTTAAAGTACAAGGTGCAGATTCGTGAATTGCAACGTTTAATCGCAAAATTTGACGGACAAAATTTGAAATATAGATTTTAAATCAAATTAAAAAAAGAAAACATGAATACAAAGAAGTTTTCTGGAAAGTTTTGGATCAAAATGTTTTATAGAACACAAATGGTGCAACGTTTAACATCTACGTTATAAATCCCCAAAATAACGCTAATTTTTCGAGATACTGATCATTGGTGGTGAATGGCTAATTTTGGTCTTACTTTATGTTTTTGATGGTGCTGAAAACGAAATTCAAGTTTATTTTGAATTTTAGGTGGGACAAAATTGTCAAAATCGCAATTTTGCCCTAAAAATAAAAAAAAGTTAAACCACGTATTTCTTAAAATTAAAAGTTTCACCATATTTTTTCTATAACACATCTAGATCTAAAACTCCCCATAAAACTTCTTTGAACTCTATGGTTTAACAGAAACGTAATCAAATAGATAAATTTTAAATTTTGTCACTTAATTTTTGCGATTTAACTCTGCAATTCACGAAAATGCACCTTTTATTTTTAAAATTTCATAACTTTTATAAAAAAAGACTGAAAGACTGCAGTTACTTTCATAGTCTTCACAAAGGTAAGAAATATATGCCGTAGAAATTTTAGTAAAAATATTAAAATGGAACAGTTGTAGCGAGTTAAACGTAAAAATTCGTGACTTCACTTTTTTTTTTCATTTTTAGGTTAAAATTGCGATTTTGACAATGTTCCGTCACATAAAATTTAAGATAAACCTCTTTTTCATTGTCAGCACCATCGAAAACATAAAATAAGACCAAAATTAGCCATTCACCTCCCATGGTCAGTATCTCGAAAAATAAGCGTTATTTTGGGGATGTATAACGTCTATATTAAAAGTTGCCCCATTTTTTTTCTATTAAACATTTGTAACTAAAACTTTATAGAAAACTTCTTTGTACTCTATGTTTTTGGCGGTTTTTGACTCTATAATTTTGCCTTTTAACTTTTGCGATTAAACTTTGCAATTCTCGAATCTGCACCTAGTACTTTAAAAAATTCATAACTTTTACTAGAATAAGAATAAAATCTTAAAACAGATACAGTTGTCTTCAAAAAAGTGAGCAACATAAATATAGTGTACAAACCTTAGCTAAAAATATTAAAATCGACCAGAGTTGTAGCGAGTTAAACGCAGAAAACGTGATTTCACTTTTTTTTTATTTTTATGATATGTTTTTGGCGGTGCTGAAAACGAAAATGAAATTTATTTTAAATTTTAGTTGGGGGAAAATTGCGATTTTGACAATATTCCCCCACCTAAAATTTAAAATAAATTTCATTTTCGTTTTCAGCACCGCCAAAAACATAATCTAAGACCAAAATTAGCCATTCACCACCCATGGTCAGTATCTCGAAAAATAACCGTTATATTGGGGATTTCTAATGTCGATAATAAAAGTTGCACTATTTTTTTTCTATAAAACATTTTGATCAAAAATTTTTAGAAAACTTCTTGGTACTCTCTATTTTAACATAAACATGATTAAAAGTCTGAATTTTAAATTTTGCCACTCAACTTTTGCGATTAAACTTTGCAATGCACAAATCCGCACCTTTTCCTTTGAAAAATTCATAACCTTTATCAGAATATGAATTAAAGCTTAAATCAAGTACCGTTGTCTTCAGAAATGTTAGAGCTATATACTGTAAAAAATATGAAAGATGTTTATGATATATCTCAGAAAAAAAATATTAAAATTGAACAGAGTTGTAGCGAGGTAAACGCAAAAAACGTGATTTCTTTTTTTTTATTTTTAGGTTAAAATTGCGATTTTGACAATGTTCCCCCACATAAAATTCAATATAAACCTCATTTTTATTTTCAGCACCTTCAAAAATATAAAGTATAAATAAAATTAGCCATTCACCTCTCCGTGGTCAGTACCTGGTCATTTTAGGGATATCTCCCGCTCGCCTATAACCACAACAATAACTTTGCGGTTATACACTCGTTTCAACAAAATTCTTAAATACGATTTCCGAGCTGGAAAGCGAAACGTCGTTAAGTATTAGTTAGTCCAAAATGTACTTATTTACAATAAAATATTTAAAATATTTATTATTTACAATAATCCCATATAAACACAATATTGGAATAAAATTTGCAATTTTTGCGATGATTGTAGTATATTTGATAGTAACAGAAAAATTGCCGTTATAAAGGAAAACATTAGTATTTTATCTTATTTTTTAAATATTGATTACATAGAAAAAAATTCGATATAAGTTAGGACAAACATCGTAGCGTAAATTTTGAAAACAAATAGGTAGGTCCCATATAGAGACAAGCCGTCAAGAAAACCCATTTTACAGCTCTGTTTTATCGACAGCTGAGATCATACTATCGTCGACACTTTTCACGCCTTTCTTCACCTCCAGGACAAGTACATATGAGAAGGGATATTTCCCTTGGAAAAACAATACTTTCAATGGAAAAGAACTAGATTGAAATACAGAATTGCGTGGAATTGTAGCAATTTCGAAAATAAACCGTGTAGAAAAGTGTTTTTCGATTATATTGGGGTGAGGCAGAGGTCGCGTTTTATTTTTAGCGAAATTCAATATATTCTGCAAAGCATCAATCCATGTTCACACACAACATGGTCTATTATTTATATTGACAGATTGAAAAATTTTCAACATATAAACGAGAAACAATGGATTTTGAATACGTAATAAAACAAGTGCAAGTACATACAAGTATATACATATAATATACACTCACGGACAAAAATATTGTATATTTTGAAATTATCATGTGAAGTAAAATTTATTGTGCTACAATTATTCTTAACCCATCTCGTGCTGGAATCTAATATTCAACTATAAATTATTATTTTTGTTGCCGTTGCTTAAATAAATAATACGCAGTCTTCAAGAGCCTGCCGACTTCCCAGAATCATAAAACTTAATTCGATACACAGAAATTTTGCCTAAAATTGCGCAAAAGTATCATGTTACATGTGAATGTGAGAACTGTGTGTGTTATATTTTTGTTTTGTATTCAAATTCAGTCTGTTCAATGGCAAGAAACCAGATCGGACATAGATCTTTAAAACTATATGGTCGCCAAAAAGGAAGCGAAAGTAGCAGTAACAAAAGCTAAGGCAGAAGCGTATTCAAACCTATACGATCAACTTGATACCAGGGAAGGCGACGTAAAGATATATAAAATAGCCAAACAGAGAGCAAAGGAAGCAAGAGATTTTAATCAGATTAGATGTATCCGAGATGAAAATAATAAAATACTAATTCACGAAAAGGATGTCAAAAAGAGATGGAGAAAGTATTTTGACAGTTTATTAAATGAAGAATTTGACAGACAGCCTGTGGAGTTAACGGAGACAGTAACAGCAATGGTTACCAGAATAACAAAAGAGGAAGTGGTTCAAGCGCTTAAAAAAATAAAGAAAAGAAAATCAATCGGACCAGATGACATTCCTGGGGAAGTATGAAGAGCATTGGGAGAGACAGAAATAAGTTGGCTAGCAGGTCTATTTACTAGAATTATGGAAGTTGGACAAATGTCAGACGAATGGAGAAGCAGTATATTAGTACCTGTCTACAAAAACAAGGGAGACATACAACAATGTACAAACTACAGGGCTATAAAACTACTTAGCCACACCATGAAAATATGGGAGAGAGTAATTGATAGACGGATGCGTGAAGAAACCGAAATATCCGGTAATCAATTTGGCTTTATGCAGGGCAGATCAACAACAGATGCAATTTTCATTGTAAGGCAACTGATGAAAAAATACAGGAATAAAGAGACCAACGCTACTATGGTGTTCATTGATCTTGAGAAAGCATATGACAGAGTTCCTAGAGAGATTCTGTGGTGGGCACTCAATAAGAAAGGAGTCCCTGGCGAATATGTAAAGATTGTGAGAGATATGTATGAGGGAGTAACGACCAGTGTTAGGACAGGTGTGGGAGAGACTGATAAATTTCAGGTGAAAGTAGGATTGCACCAAGGCTCGGTGCTTAGTCCTTATTTATTCTCATTAGTTTTGGACCAGAAAACAGCAAAACTACAGGGTAGCATTCTATGGTGCCTAATGTATGCTGATGATGTAGTGTTAATAGGAAATAGTTAAAGAGACTTAGAACAAAAACTGGAACAGTGAAGACAAGCTCTGGAGGAAAAAGGTTTAAAACTTAGTAGAACAAAAACAGAGTATTTGGAATGTTCATTTAAAGATGGAGTTACTACAAATAGAATGGTATCTTTGGATGGTGAAATGATTGTGAAAAGCAATAGTTTTAAGTACCTAGAATCGGTATTACAGAGTAATGGAGAAATATATGAAGATGCATGCAGTAGAATTAGGGCTGGATGAATGAAGTGAAGCTGAAGGGAAAATTCTATAAAACAACCGTAAGACCGGCTATGATGTACGGAACTGCCTGTTGGGCAGTGAAAGAGAAAGAGGAACAACGAATGCATGTGGCAGAAATAAGAATGCTTAGATGGATGAGTGGAGTGACAAAGAAGGATAAAATTAGAAATGAGTATATTAGGGGAAGTTTAGGTGTGGCACCAATTGACCAAAATGAGAGAGCATAGGTTGAAATGGTTTGGTCATGTTCAACGTCGAGACGTTAATCACCCAATACGAAGAATAGCTGAAGTGCAGATTCCTGGAAGGAGTAGGAGAGGAAGACCAAAGAAGACATGGGGGGAGACGATAAGGCAGGACATGTTGGTAAAAGGGATTAACATTGATATGATCCAAGATAGAATTGTGTGGAGAAATGCAATTAGGGAAGCCGACCCCGCATAGGGATAAGGCAAAGAGAATGATGATGAATTCAGTCTGTTCGAATAGTTTGTAGAAGAAACACATATCTTAATTTCTTTGTATGTATTCTGGTAATAATTTGGTTCAGTTAAAATAAAAATAGTTTTTACTTTTATTTGTACCTTTTATTATCTTATATTTCTAATATCCCGTGTTACACGTTTAGGATTAATTTTCCGACTGCGATGTTTTAAAGTTCCCTACGAGGACTATCCAGAAATTTCGTTACGTTTTATTCTGTAGCCGCTAGGGGCGGGGCTAGTGAGGTCATCTTAGCATCGTGGCGTTCCTTCGTTCAGTAGCTATCCAGCTGTGCTAGCGCGGAGCCACTGTCGGCCCTAGTTATTTTACAACAGCTGTTTGAATTGCGCGCCGCGATCTAAAATCCTGTTAGTTGTGAAGTGCGATAATACGGTTCTTGTTGGCTAAAGACTACAAACCAATTGAAATTTATCGCGAAATTTGTGCTGTTTATGGGAACAATGTCATCAATGAAGGTGGAGTGTGTCAATGATGCATTAAATTCAAAAATGGCCTAACCAATGTGGACCATTAAGAACGAAGTAGACTGCTAAGCGTTGTAACTGATGAACTTGTCTGTCCTATTCAAGTGGGACGTGTTTCCTCATCCGCCGTATAGTCCGAATCTTACACCTAGCGACTACCACCTGTTTCGAGCAATGAATACCTGGCTTGCAATCCAGCGCTTTGATGACGATGCGGAGCTAAAGTCCTTTTACCCTATGACGGTTGTCAAGTGGGACGTGTTTCCTCATCCGCCGTATAGTCCGGATCTTACACCTAGCGACTACCACCTGTTTCGAGCAATAAATACCTGGCTTGCAATCCAGCGCTTTGATGACGATGCGGAGCTAAATACGGGACGGCAATGAACACCTGATTGAAGTCTCAGGCGGCAGAATTTTATGACAATGGTATTTCAAAGCTAGTTCACCGCTATGATAAGTGCCTGAATTTGTTGGGAGATATATAGAAAAATAGTATTGAGTGTCTCTTCCAAACAGGCACGTAGCTAGGAAATGTTCTTGAGGGGGGGTCCAAATACAACTCAAATTTTTTGTTGGTTAGACGGTAAAATATTGAAAAAAATATTCAGAATAAATTTTAGATCCATGTGCAAAATTTGAAAAAACTATTTTAATATTTTAAAAATTGCAATAATAGGTGTTTACTACTTTACTAAGATATAACATCTATATGACGACAATCTCATTCTAGTAAAGTAAGTTGTTTTTAATAGCTAATTTCACCATTGTATCTTTAATATCATTTTAGCTTCCCTGATGTTAGTGACTTCTAACGAAATATAGAATTCCGTAGAAAAGAGTACACCTGGTCTTCTATTCAGCTGTATACTCAATAATTTTGGGTTATTTGATATATCATCATCATCCAGCCTTCTGCATTCAAAGTTGAACATAGGCCTCCCCTAATTTCTTTCAGTTCTGTCGATCTTGGGCTTCCAGCAACCAATTGCCAGCAACCCTTTTGACGTTGTCTGTCTATCCTGTAGGTGGTCTACCTCTACGTCTTCTGTCCGTTCGTGGTCTCCAAACTGTAATTTTTTGGGTCCGCCACCGTTCTCCCTTCTGGCTACATGACTCACCCAATTCTACCTCAACTATGCTATTCACTCTATGACATCTGTGATGATGATTTGATATCTATATATCTGGCTTTCGACGTTCCAATGAACGGAACAAAGAGCCAATAAACTGAGTCTTTCGTTTCCCATCTTGTTTCTGAGTAAAGTTTTTACTCGCTTCATTGTTGAGAACGAAGGTTCTACACTGGCCGTTGTGACAGGTATAGTTGCCTAAATTGTAAGGAATTTGTCAATGTTTAGAGAACAAATCTTTATTACAATGTTTCATTACGTGGAGAACTTCGGTATTTGGTTCCAAAGATGATATTGTATTACAGTTACACCATAACATATACATATTCAGCTTTTATTGCTGCAAGTAAAGTGTCGCGGGAGTAATAGGCAGCCAAATTTTCTAGCAATTTTGCTTTTTCTGTAGATACAAATACAGGTGAAAGAATTTGAAATGCTGATAGAATATTTTCGTTTTTGCTAAATGTGATTTTTAAATTGGATGTAAGTTGATCCGTACACTGAATAAAAACAGAAGTAATCCTAGTAAAAAGATAAAAATAATTACGTTCACTTTTTAAAAAATGTTAATAATAACTTGTGGATAAACTTGCTGCCTTGGTACCAAAGCCGAGGTAGTTTTGGGAGGGGTCCGGACCCCATGGACCCCTCCCTGGCTACGTGTCTGCTTCCAAATGTATATAATAAAATCTTTTTCTTTTCCTTGTTTTTTTTTTTCTATTCCAAAACGTAAAACGTACTTTCTGGATAGCCCGATATAAATGCTTGATCCGATTTAACTCCAATATGGGCAATATGGTGGCCAATATAATTTTTAAATTAAATCTCATCAAGTTAAGTGTTTACTATTCTAGCGACATAAAGACGGGCGTTAACGCGCATTAGCACGAATCTTTTATATCCAAACTGGCTAGCAAATGGCAAAACATGGTCTTCTTAATTTTTTTTAATGTACATGTAAGCTGTCATTCACTCAATCACCTCCGCAAGTTCGGTATGCCCTTTCCAAGAAATAACATTCCATAGCACTATACCGCAACCACCACAACTAAAGCTCTGTATGAGGTTACAACTGACATACCGTTCGCCAACTCTTCTGTAGGCGAAGTTTTGTCAATCATGCTTCCACATGGTGAATATATCATGCTTCCATATTATCGATATGAAAGTATGTAATGCTAGAACAAGCTTGATTCAATGCAGGAATATTGTGTTGTAATTCAAATAGAAGATGGTTTTGAAAGAAAAAAATTGACCAAAATGATTTCCTTCGTTCCAGTATATAGATCTTAACAAATGAGTAGTGGTTATGAATGTTGTGTTTTTTCCACGGATGGTGTTGCTCTTTTTACGCATTGTCTTCATCAACTTATTCCTATTTTGGATGGCACATACTGCATTACGCATATTGGCAAGTATTATTATGTCTAGAGACTGTTAATAAGTTGTTTGTTTCAGTTTATAATATAACTGCGGACACTAAATCCATTTGCCAATTTTACAATTTTTTACTTATTGTATGTTTTGTATTGTATTGTATTGTATTGTATTGTATGTAAAATATTTTATACACGACAAATTTCTACTGCACTTATCACAATAACCATCAATAACTAACAAACAATTAAAAATTGCCTTGGAAATATCAATTGTCCTGGCGAATGTAAAATATAAATCATGCGATTCCCACGGTAAATCACTGTAAATCCCAAAAACCAAATAAAAATACTGCATATCCCGTATTTACAGTGTTTATACTTGGGGACATGGATATATGTGTTTTAAATTGGTGAAGTTACGATGGAATATGATATAATGTGTTTCACAGCAATGTTAAATTGTGGTTCTACTAATTTTTTATTTTTTTCTTCCTTGGTAATTGGTAGATAACCACACCCTAAATCCAAAAATGCAATAAAAGTGATTTTGAAAAAAAATGGATATACAGTGTTTCTACTTGGGGCAGAAACTGGGTGTTACCTATTAATTATCAAATATGAATAAAAATCCAATAATATTTTGACCTGCTGAATTCGAATTTATAACTTTCTTTTGCGCCGGAAGTGACGAGAATATATTATAAACAATTTAATTGTTTAAGTTATTATAATTCGTAAACTAACAAATATAAATAGTTGATGGATTCGACCGTTACTTGATGGAAGTTCATTTTATCTAATAATAATACACTAAAAACGTTTGTTTTCTATACTTCCACAGAATTTATTATAATTATGTGACTACAGCTGTTTCGGCAGAGTGCCTTTCTCAAGTGATATAGTTTACAATGTGTTTGACTTTTTAAGTCTTCAACTGAAGAGGTTGAGGAGTGGGGAGCTGCTTGTCTCGAGTTGGTCAGATATAATTCTGAATGACCAACTCGAGACAAACAGCTCCCCACTCCTCAACCTCTTTAGTTGAAGACTTAAAAAGGCAAACACATTGTAAACTATATCACTTGAGAAAGGCACACTGCCGAAACAGCTGTAGTCACTTAGTTATAATAAATTCTGTGGAAGTATAGAAAACGAAACGTTTTCAGTGTTTTATTATTAGATAAATATAAACAGTCTTTACAAAATGAATTTTGTTCTTAAAAAAATCTACAAAATAATGTTTGGTAAACCTTGACCAATAATTAGAAACACAGATGCTGCAAAACATTGCAAAATTACAGAATTTAGTCGATTTTTCACTTGTAAGTCGGCTGAATTTTGAGTAAGATAACTTTATAATAGCCCAAGTTAATAAAAAAAAACTACAAGCTGTAAAACTAAACCTTAATATAAATATTATATATACAAAGGTATAACAATAAACGAAAATTTTTTATTAAAAACTGCATAATATAATTTATTTATATAGAGAATTTAATATAATTTCTATAAATATGTAGGTACCAATACAGAAATAATAGAGAAACTTATTTCTTTGATACCTGAAAACGGATGATCGTTTTGGCGTACTTGGTCAGTCTCAGAGACACTAGTGGACAAGCTTTTCCACAACCCTGGATGACAGCAATTACATGGCCCAGACACTGACCATTAAATTGTTGCAATTTGTTATATAGTGAGCACGTTAAGGTTGGAATAAATTCATTTTCTCGTGAATGGACCATTTTGGAAACAAATCCCGAAACAGCTCAATTTTTAGTTTTAAATTGCGACTTTTTGGCATATGTATCATACTATTGACGTCACCCGTCTGGGCGTGATGATGTCATCTATAATTTTTTAAATGAGAATAGAGGTCGTGTGACAGCTCATTTGAAAGATAATTCATTCAATTCTCTATTTAGTAATATAAACATTAAAATTATTATTTATACAGGGCGTTCAAAAAAAATTTCTTAATTAAATTTATTTACATAAAAAGAAGAATGTGTGTAATTTATTTAACTCAAAATACATTTTACCGCTACTATCAGAAAACAATAAATAATATTTATTTGACAAATAAATATTGTTTTTTGCTTAAATTCAATATTAAAACTGCCACCCAACTTTCTCTTGAAAGTTTGAATATGTAATTTAAGCGAAAAGCAATGATTATTTTTCAAATATACATTTTTTTCTGTTTCCTGAGAGCAGTAAAATGTATTTTGGACTAAATAAATTACATGCATTCTTCTTTTTATGTCAATAAATTTAATATAAAAATTTTTTTGGACACCTTGTATAAATAATTATATATTACTGAATAGAGAATTAACCCTTAGTTGCCGGATTATAAAAATATTACAAATTTTTTAAATTTTTTGATGAAATATGTTCAAAAATACATTCAAAAAGAAGTATACTTTTTTTCAAAATTTTTCAAAACCTTTTACGCAAAAAAACAGATGCGGTACTTTAAAGTACCGTCAGGCTGTGTAGAATAATTTAGTGTAGGTAGTAAGTTATTAGGTGACTAATGATAAATACGGAGATTTTTATCAATTTATTTGTAAAAAATATATCAACATTTCAGTTCTTCTTCTCAGTTCTTCTTCTCATTAGAACACAGATAAACTTTGCAGGTAGAACATGTTGAATGAGGTCGCGATTAAACACCTTGGCTGCTGCATACCTCACATCTACCTCTTTGGGCACCATATTTTAGCCAGTGGGAGCCTGTATTTGAAAGGCGTACATCGGATGGGACTGAATAATATGTTCCTCTTCTTCTTCTTTCAGGGTACACATCACTATTCGGTCTTCGTCGTTTTGATGGAGTTTGCTGAAGTTTGTGAGCCATCAGACCCATAGCAACTCCTCTTCGAAAATATAAAAAAAATTGGTTTTCTCGTATGTCGCAGAATATTATATAAGCATTAACGAATGCTATATCTATTAATCCCCAAAATAGCCTATGCCACCACTTCTTACCGCGTCTGTCTAGTCCATAAGCAGTTCTCAAACGATCAGCATGGTCAACACCCCCCATGAATTTATTGTAATCTTTTACAATCATGGGAGCAACAATATCAGCCTTAGCACCATCTTTTTGGGTTCTTTGAACAGTTATTTCCTCACAACCGTGGTAATTACTAGCGAAGTGAACAACTTTATTGTCCTTCCATTTCCACACTCCAATATCCATCGACGAAATCCTGTAATCAAAATCTCTGCACTTCATGGATTTATCAGCTGTCAAGTTCTTAGGAAGAAACTTTTTATTCGGTCTAATTGTTCCACATGTCAAAGTTTGTTCACTTTTTAACTTCTCTAACAAGGGTATGGAGGTAAAATAGTTATCGAAATTAATCATCCTTTGCTTTCCCCATTCTTCTTCAGTAAGATGCGGAACTACACGGGCTCCTAGTCCAAAGTCCTTATACTTTTCTTCAACTATGCTGTGTTTTCCCTGGTAAATTTCATAATATATCCATATTGATCGGAAAGACAAAATAATTTGTAGCCTAATGTACTTGAAGGTTCTGGTACAGCATTATTAGAATTAATTAATGCCTTATCATCATTATCTGATTCTTCCTCATTAAATTACCTTTCACATGACCACTTCTTCTTCTTCATGTGCCATCTCCTCTAAGAAGGTTGGCAACCATCACGGCAATTCGCACTTTCGATACCGCTGCTCTAAAGAGATCAGCAGAAGTGCAATTAAACCAAGCTCTCAAATTGTTTAACCAGGAGATTCGTCTTCTTCCGCGACTCCTTCTACCCTGTATTCTTCATTTTATTATTAATTGTAACAAGTTATAACGCTCGCCCCTCATAACATGTCCCAGATATTGCAGTTTTCTGACTTTAATTGTATTTAAAACCTCTTTATCTTTTCCCATTCTTCTCAACACCTCGATATTCGTGACTCTATCCACCCAACTTATTCTTAATATTCTTCTGTAGGCCCATAACTCGAAGGCTTCTAATCTGTCCGAAACATCCTTCTTTAATCATCCAACAATTTAAACATCCAACCCATAGAATAATACGGAGAACACGTAGCATCTCAGAAGTTTTATCTGTAAAGAAATTGTAATGTCCCTGCTACAGAGTACTTTTTTCAGTTTGTTGAAAACATTTGTGTGTGTGTGTGTGTGTGTGTGTGTGTGTGTGTGGAGAGAAAGAGATGGCATTAGACAAAGAGTCTTTTTGCCACAGAATTTTGTTATAAATATGTTTAAATTTTTATCTTAGAATCATTTATAAACTTGATTAAGATATTAAATATAGATTTGTCAGAATTTGATAACATTTCTTGCCTGTCCTATTCTTGCTTTAATCTCTTCTGTGTACTCATTAGTTATTGTACCCAAATATTTATATTTTTCAACCTTTTTAATTTGTTCTCCATGTATTGTTATGCTTTCTTGGCGCTGTTGAGTTTTTGTGATTACCATAAACTGTGTCTTTTTTGTGTTTAGGTACAGTGCGTTTTCTTGGCTGACTTCTACCACTCTGTCAACCATTTGTTGTAAGTTCTCAAGACATTCGGCTAATAAAATAGTGTCGTCGGCAAACCGTATATTATTGATTGGTCGGCCATTTACTTTTATTCCCGTGGTTAGGTCTTCTAGTGCTTCCTGGATTATTTCCTCTGAATACAAATTGAACAAGGTAGAAGACAGGACACAGCCCTGTCTGACGCCCCTCTCAATCTGTATTTCATTTGAAAAGGCGTTGTTCTCTTTTACCTCAGCGATCTGATTATAATAGATAGCACTAATGATCCTGATGTCCCTCATATCTAAGTTTTTCTTTTCAAGTAATTCGATAAGGCGGTTATGTCTGACCTTATCGAAGGCTTTGTTGTAATCCAAGAAACACATATATACTGGCTGATTAACATCCATCATCCATGCACCTTTGCATAAGTACATTTACAGCGAACAGGGCTTCCCTCGTTCCCATTGCATTTCTAAATCCAAATTGCGTGTCGCTTATGTCCTGCTCAAGTTTGTTATGTATTCTCCGGCGTATAAGTTTTAAAAATATTTTGAGTGTATGACTCATTAAACTTAATATTCGGTGGTCTTGGCATTCTTTTGCATTTGGTTTTTTTGGCAGTGTTATGAACGTTGACAGCAGCCAATCTTTGGGAATGATTCCTGTACTGTATATTGTATTAAATAAGTTGACCAATATTCCAATTTGCTGTTCTTCTATTAACCGTATTATGTCTACAGGTATTCGGTCAGGACCTGTTGCCTTGTTGTTCTTTGTTCGCTTTATCGACTCTAATACCTCATCTTCTGTTATGTCTGGGCCGTTGTCGAACTTTTCCTGCTCTAGTACTATCTCAGTCCGTTCGTCTTTAAATAGCTCTTGAATATATTCCTGCCATCTTTTAAGTCTTTCATCGACGTCTATAATTATTTTGCCGTTTTTATCCAGCAGTATGTTTGATTTTTTCTTAATATTATTGCCTGTTATTTCTCTAATTTTCTTATGAAGGTTTAAGTTATCATGTTTCTCTACCAACTGTTCAATCTCTGCGCATCTGTCACTATACCATCTTTCCTTTGCCTCTCTGATCTTTCTCCTTATTTCTGTGTGTATAATATTATACAGGTTTTTGTCTTTGGTTTTATAAAATCGCCTTGCTTCCATGAGATCTAGAATCTCCTCGGTCATCCATTCATTTATATTCTTAATTAGTTTAGGTGTTAGTGTTGTCTCACATGTGAGGATAAGAGCATTTTTTAACATGTGCCATTTCCTGTTCGCATCTTCAGTGGGAATAATTTCTGTTTTGGCGAGCTCTTCTTTAATTTTTAGTATGACTTGCTCTTTTGTTGATGGATCTCTCAAACGAGATACTTGTATCGTCTCTACTTTAGTTTTAACCACAGGCTTCTTTAGATTAATTCTAAACCTTCCTACAACTGGGTTGTGATCTGATCTCACATCAGCTCCAGGGTATGATTTTACTGATTTTATGGAAATTCGGTATCATTTGCAGATGAGAAGGTAGTCAATTTGGTTTCTGATGACGTTATGTTGGTTGTCTGCTGGTAATTTCCATGTATAGAGTCTCCTGGTCGGCAGATCATAATAAGTATTCGTGACAATAAAACTGGTCTCTTGGCAGAATTGAGCCTATCTTTCTCCTCTCTCGTTACGAGTGCCCAGTCCAAAGTTTCCAATAAAATCAGCTTGACTTCCTCTACCGATTTTTGCATTTAGATCTCCCATTACTATTTTAACGTCTCTAGACTTGGTTACTTCTAAAGCTTGTTGTAATTCGTTATAAAACTGTTCGAGTTCTTCCTCCGATTTATCTGCTGTGGGAGCATATACTTGAATTATATTGACTCTAGACTGGGCTGTTTTGAGTGTTACCATCATAACTCTATCCGAGATGGATGGGTAAGAAGCCAGTTACAAATTTCTGGGTGGTTTTATCAACTAATATCGCTACTCCGTTCCAGTGATTTGGGTCATTGTCATTACCAGAGTAGTATATCTGTGTTTGGCCTACTAATATGTCACCTGAATTGGGCCATCTGGTCTCACTTAGTCCTAATATTTTTATGTTAAGTCTTTTCATTTCCTGAATGACATTATGGACTTTACCTGCTTGGTATATTGACTTAACATTCCACGTGCCTATCTTCATGCACTTTTTGTCGATCTTAGTCTTCATTTTGGACGATGTGTTACTGATGGGTATTTCACAGGGATTTCGTTTGATATCAACCTGAAAGGCCCTGTGGTCTATCTGTTATTTGCCTCCCCTGCCGGATCTTGGTCTTCGATATCCATGATCAGTAACAGAGTTACTTTTTTGTACAGCCATGACAATTGTCATTGTCATACCACTTATTAACTCACCGCCCGAAGCCGTTGGTCGGTAAGTGGGAGATTGCTTATACCGGCAATCACTCGGTGAAATTATCGCCATATCTGGCTACCTTCACTTAGTTTAGCCTGCAGACCAATGCAGTTGCCCAGGGTGTGGCACGTGGAGCCATAAGTGAGAGTTAGTTGTCTTATGAGGACCAGTTATCAAGAATCATCTCCCGTCTATGACGCTTGATGTGGTCATTCCGATAAAAGGTGCTACTTCTATCACACAACCCCCACACCCCACATGACCCCTATTCCCATTTAAAAAAATCATCAATGCCGTCATCACGCCCAGATGGGTGACGTCACTGTCACTAGTATGATATATATGCCAAAAAGTGGTAAATTAAAAATAAAAATTGACCTATTTCGGAATTTTTTTCCAAAATCGTCCGTTCTCGAGAAAATGAATTTATTCCAACCTTTACGTGCTCACTGTATATTTGTTAAAGGAACTTGAATAAAGTATCATTTGTGGAATGTCTTTAAAAAGTGGGAAATTTTATACTTTATTTTCAGGTTTCCCAAATAAAAACACTGTATGTGTTCAAAACCTAGTCAGGAAATAAAATTCAGACATAACAATATTTACTGAAAAACAGGAGTATTTTTTACTAAATTAATGTGTGTTCACTTTTATTTCAAACAAAATAGAAATTTGAAAAGTTGAGTCCTTTACGTTTTCTACTCTGGTGAACATTTTTCGAATTGGCGTTTACAGTGTTTCTACTTGGGACAGCCGTTATGTATAATTAACTCGTTCATCTACTCTTACATAAAAGCATTAGAGAAACTTTTTACCATCTTTTGCACAGGTCATTTTAGACTCTCTGTTATCTTGAAAATACAAAGCAGATATTAGTATATACCACAGCATATTTTGGTGACTCTCATGTAGTGTAGACACAATGAATCAAAGTGTTAGAAACGCAAACTTCACACCTTTTTATTTATGGCACGCCAACACTCCTATTCTCGTCTACATGCTAGATATATTTAAAAAGTCGTTAAAATCTTCACCAAAGGATTATTTACAGCTCAGCACAAAGTTACTAGCTTTTTAAAAAATCCTTGTCGTTTTGGTTTACGGAAATGTGCATTTAAAAATTGTTGGAATATTTAAGCATTGCCGTGTCAAAACATCTGGTTCTCGTAAAAATTGATGTTGACAACGTCGTTTATCAAAATTGCAGTAGCGTACTAAGGCCAAGCTCTTTAATGATATATGCGATACGGGTGATATTCCAAAAGATTGGCTTTATCATCATCTGTGGCTTTTACAACTCTTCGTAAGTCTTTGCCGCGTTTACTGTTGTCTTCCATTGATTCCGATCGTGTGGAACTATTTCCCATGGTCTCACTTCCATCTTCTCCAGGTTTTCTCTGACTCCATCTTTTCACCTTTTTCTAAGTCGTCCTGCCGATCTTCTGCCATCTGGTCTTTCCCAAAATACATTGTGACGAAAATATAATTTTATCGTCTAGAGTACGCCAATGAATGAAGTAAAACGTGTTTTTGTACCGTCTCGGACGATATAAAAGTCGGAACGAAAAGCCTAGTTGTTTATTATTCTTGGAGCGTTGATCGAAGAATAATAAACAACAACGAGGTATAAGAGGTGAGTTATCCCGACCATTTTCCGCCGTCGTTTTGGTGTGCTGAACGAATCCGACGGTTTTTCCTTTTAACTATCCTTATACGAGCTTTAATCGTATTTCCCAACATGTCTCTTCCCCTGGCGATCTGAGCGAGATTTCCTCTCCTTATACGTCCATTTTATATTAATAAAAGTAATTCCTAATCCACGCGATTGTCAATATCATTCATTCATGTACAACATATCGTCATATCGACCCGAACCGAAAGCTCGATGCGTAGATTATAAATATATTTTATTAACGAGTAATTAAGGCTGATTATCTTATCTTGTGTATATTTTGATTCCAAATAAAAATGTCTTAAAAAGTGAACTTTTTTCTTCGACTGATTTTGTTACCTGGAGCAACAAACGCAACGACCACGTTACAACATTGCTAATCAGTCTGTCGTCATCGTTCCGTACCACTTGGCCTGCCCATCTCAGTCTATTGGTTTTTATGTATATCACGATGTTTCCCTGTCCGAAAGGAGTCGTTAATTCAGTGTTGTATCTGCTCCTTCGTTCGTTTGTCACACTGTCTCTGATAGACTAATAGTTTATTGATTTCTTTCTTTCTCAATGTCTATGTTTCACTTCCATATGTCCCTACTGGTCGTATTATGGTTTTGTACATTTAGATTTGGGCACGTCTTGAGAAAAGCTTTGGCCTCATTCGATGTTGAATGGCAAAGAAAGATTTATCCCCCGCCAGTATTCGTATTTCAACCCCCCGTTCTCCTATGTTGTCACTGGTAATCTTTGTTCCTAGTAATTTGAATTCTTTGACCACCTCAAAATTATGATCGTTTATGGTAATGTTTTGTCTTATTCGCTGTCTTTTCTTTCTTGGCACGACCAAGTATTTAGTTTTTTTTATTTTATTTTCAGGCCGACGTTTAGTGTTGCTTCTTTAAAGTTCGAAACTATATCCTTAACTTCCAGTGTTGTCCGTGCTACTGCATCTACGTCATCTGCAAAAGCGAGAACAATCTTTGCTCCTCTGGCAGTTATGTCTGGTTTGACTCTGTTATAGATTTTTCGTATTGCATATTTCAATGCTAGATTATATAGTAATAGGGACAGGGGAGCTCACTGTCTCAGTCCGGTGTTTACGCCAAACGTCTTTAAAGTTTTGCCTCTTATTCTAATTTGGGCAAAGAAATTTTTTACACACATTCGCGCAACCATCAGCTTCTTTGGTACGCCTAGCTCCACTATTGCACTCCACAGTTTAAAGCGATCTATCTATGAAATCATATGCTTGTTTGATATAGCTATATAGTTATAATCCCTAGGAATTGTAATGCTTAATGAATGGGAATTACCCATTTAGACTTAAGGTTTCATCTCATATTTTTGTTTTTCTTTGAAGTTCGATGTCCAACCTATGGAAAAATGGCCTAGGAAACCGCTAAGATGAGCTTTTCTTCGACATTTTTAATTTTGTGGGAGGTCGATTTTAATTGTGTAAAATCGTCGATTCAGAGGGCTGGACTGCGCTCCGTATTCTAATTGAAAAATTAGATTGTTTTGCCTTTGCCTTGCAGCTGAATAAAAATGGTATACATTTTTTTTATTTTTATTTTAATTGTTTATTTGCATTTTACACTTAGAGTAAGCATTTCACGAGAAAATCACAATAATAACTTTCATTTAAAATAACCCAAGTTATTAAAAACAGTAGTTTCGAAGCGACATTAACAATTTTTATAATATACACTCACCGGCACAAAATTCCGCCACCCAAAATTTTTGATTATGTTTGGCAATTTATAACTAAAGCTCTGATTATAGGCAAAATGCCTTTTTTGCCTATTTTGCCTATTATAATTGTTTTTTGCACTTTTTGCCTTTTTTCGTAAATTCCGCCTATTTGTGCCTTTTTTAAAATTTCATGGTACTACCCATGATATTATTCTATTACTAAACCATTCTATAATAAAATTTTGGGTCAATAATAAAATATCAATGGTTTGTTTATATAACAGATTTCTAGGAAAATGTACCTGATCGAGACTTGAGGGTTAACTATTTGGAAATCCCTAAGCTTTATTAGTTTATTATCAGTTGTACAGTCGGTTACTGTATCAGAGTTTAGTCACAAATTGCTATATCCTAGTTTAGTTTTGTTGCCTATACCAAAAAGCAAAGAACACGTTTTAAAACGTTTTAGACATTTGTGTGAAAAGATGACATCTAAATTACGGCTATGGATCGCACCTTATTCGGAACTTTCTCTAGAAGGAGATGGAGCATTTTGTAAACCATGCGGCCAATCGGTAAGTTTTATTTTTTCTCTTTTTTTCTCGTCCCACAACATAACTACTAAATTCTAAAGCGGTTTTAGAATTCTAATTATTTTTTTTTAAATTCTCAGACTTCAAGTAGAAAAAAGTACTTTATTGACCAGCATTGTGGAACCCCACTTCATAAACGTAATTTAAATCGTAATTTAAAACGTATCCCTCTGCGGGATAGTTTAAGCAGTTCAAAAAAAAAGGAGGAAGACGCATTTAAATTTGATTTATGCCAGATGATGATTTCATCCAACATTCCTCTATATAAAGTTAATAACCCTAGTTTTAAATGCTTTTTCGAAAAATATCTTAATAAATCCTTACCGGACGAGAGTACATTGAGAAAACATACTGTGGAAAAATGTTATGTGTATTTCAAAAATTAAGCGGGAGTTAGAGGGCAATTTTTTGTATATTATCGTGGATGAAACGACAGATGTATGCGGCAGGTATATAGCTAATTTAATGATTGGAATTTTGAACGAAAACTTTGCGAGAAAACCTTATTTACTTGCCGTTAAAGAATTGGAAAAAACAAACAATTTAACAATAAGTCGATTTATACAAGATAGTTTAACAAACCTCTTTTTACCCAACCCCATACCAGTGAATAAAATAGTTTTAATGCTTTCAGATGCTGCGGCATATATGTTAAAAGCTGCTGTTAATTTAAAGATTTTTTATCCTAATTTAATTCATTGCACTTGTGTAGCCCACGGGATAAATAGAATTGCTGAAGAAATAAGAAATCTGTTTCCGTTGGTAAATAATTTTATAAATTTTATGAAAAAAGTTTTTGTAAAGGCTCCGTTGAGGGTGCCAATATATAAAGAAAGAGTTCCCGGTGTCCCTTTGCCACCTAAACCAGTAATTACAAGGTGGGGAACCTGGCTCGAAGCAGTTTTTTTTTTTACTTTGAACACTGCAATGAAATAGAATTTATATCAATCATCAATCATCGCTTATATCAATGAGAATTATAAATTAATAGTTACCACAATTACCTTATTAGAAAAACAAAAAATAAATTTATGTGAGTCAGTAAAATTAATAGATAATTTAAAGACGAAAATTAAATCGGCACCTGGAAGTAACGGTCAATTAATTAAAAAAAAAATGAAATATGTTTTCGACAAGAATGAAGGTTTTTCGTTTTTATCTAATGTTGCTTAAGTTTTGAATGGGACATTTTCCGAGGAATTACAAATTATGCCAGATTTATTATCCGCTCTGAAATATGCTCAAATAACATCTGTCGATGTCGAACGTTCGTTTTCAATGTACAAATTAATTTTAAGTGATCGAAGACATAGTTTTAAGACCGAAAATATTGAAAAACATTTAGTTGTTTCTATTAATGATCAAATTTTAAGTGTTTATAAATAATAAGTTATATTCCTTTATTGCCTATATTTTGCCTAAATGTTAATATTCCTGTCTTTTTTAATAAAAACTTTTGCCTATATAGGCGCCTTTTTCTTCAATTTTTGTTGCCTATAAATCCGAGCTTTATTTATAACTTTATTATGTGTGCTCCGATTTTCAAGATTCTTGCACCAGTTTGTAGATACATGTATTGATATCGTTTGGTTTTATTCCGGTAACAAAAAATTTTTACTTGCATGGCATTATACAGGGGTGAATGGAAGCGTTGTATTTTCTCCTAACTTTAAAAAATTCTGTGGAAAAATGGAAGACCTGATTTTGTTACATAGCCTGTTATATTATCCCGGAGGCATCGCTACAATTTTGTTTTTTGAATTATCCGAATATCTCTTTTATTGGAAGAGCTGTACCATTTTTTGTAAATAAAAACACTGATTAAATAACACATAAATACATAAATAATAAAAAACATAAAATAGAGGTTGGATTGATAAGATTAGAATGGCCCGCGTACAGCCCAGAGCTTAATCCTATTGAGCATTTATGGGATGAATTAAAAATTCGCCGTCATCCTAGGCCTCCTGAAAATTTAGTACAGTTATTGCCCTGGTAGAGGAATATCGGGCTATTCCCCAGGCAAGGATATCACATCTTTATTCGATGCCAAACAGATTGTGAGCAGTCGTTGCTGCAAGAGGTGGACATATCCGCTATTTAACTGTTTTGTTTTGTTAATTTTAGTGCGCTTGATAATTTTAATTAAATAAACCTTCAAAGCAAGTTTTTATCTACAGCTCTTACAATAAAAGAGATATTCGGATAACTAAAAAAAAAACAAAACCTTAGTGATACTTCCAGAATAACACAAAAGGAGTATGAAACAAAATCAGCCCTCCAATTTTTCCACAGAATTTTTTAAAGTTAGGAGAAAGTACAACGCTTCCATTCACCCCCGTATAATGCCATCTAAGCAAAAAAATTTTATTACCGAAATAATAACAAACGACATCAATACATGTACCTACAAACTGATGCAAGAATCTTGAAAATCGGAGTACAAATAATAAAATTTTATATTCCGAAAAAAATTTTGGGTGGCGGAATTTTGTGCCGGTAAGTGTATTAAAAAATTATTATAAATAAATATGTTACCACTGGTATACTTTTCGTCGGTATACTTTTAAACATAGCAAATGACATCATAATTTATGGACGAAAACAAGTTTTAGCCTTACGATATGAATGTATGGGTATGATATTGTAGTCCATTTGTATATTTTGATTATATAGGTTGAGTTCAACCCTGTAAATTTTTAAATGTTTGTATATTTTCCCTAATGTCATAATTTGAGTGTCTGTTTTACGGTTATGTTTCTTATTTACGAGTCCATGATGCGCCTGAAAAATTATGGTGGTTAAAATGGTAGAAAAAACGACACTTGAAGCGATAAATTTCGAAGAGTGATATTATACCCTATTAATATGTTGTTGGTTAAAAAGTTGTGACACGCTATCTTATGTCTGTCGAGCTTCTGAAAAATTAAAAACTTGTTAGGCCTTTAATCATCTTAAATAATAGCCTAACATCTGAAACTCGTAAAATGAGGCATATTTATATCTCTACAGTGAATAATGGTCTATGTTTGTATAAAGGTAATATTGAAATTTATATCACAAGAGAACAATAACAAAAATATAAAGTTATTTTAGATTTAGAGAATTGCAAAAGAAATATGAAGCTAGTTGGCTGATTGTGTACAGTAAAACCCATTTATATGCAACCGCGAAGAGAAGACACGACAGATGTTAGATGATGCGGGGCAAGTGACCTTGAGGTTTTCAATTAAATCTGTTCAGTTATACTTCCTTTTTTAACTGATTCGAATGAAAGAGGCTTTAAACATGATGTCAACGTACTACAAACAATAGTTATTTATGATATAAGTGTTAAAAGTACAATTTTAAGGTACGCATGTGAAAGTTTGTGAATGAGCGAAGCGAATTCTGGAATTCAGATGAGTGCCTTAAAAATGTACTTTTTAACACGTATATCATACAATATTTTTTCTACAAACGTCTTATATATCAACAATTATAATTTATTCATTCTCAATTACAGGACAATATCTACAAAAACTTTTACTTGAACTTGAACTGACATTCCATTTTTATATTTTTCTTGACATTACATCAAAACTGCCTATACTGTCAATACGTAAATCATAACAACTATAGAATAACATCTTACTTTTATAACAAATTTTACTAGTTTTTTTTCTACAAACGTGTTAAAAATGCAATATTACAGTTTAAATTATATTTTAAAAAACCTTTTAAACCACCTTTTTCAAATTGCGCAAGTTGTACTATTAATATTAATGTTAATAAATGAAATATAAATATTTCGACGTTTCACAATTTGACAATTCACTTTTAACTGCAGTGCCTTAAAATTTTTAAAGCACTAGTGCTTTAAAGTAGCATTTTTAACGCTCCTATGGAGTGCTAAAGATTGCATTTTTAACACGGTTGTAGAAAAATTCATTAAAACCAAATCATACTAAAACCCAAGTAAGTGCATTATATCTCAACAACCAATTGGCATATGAAAAACTGAATGTATCTTGAGAGGGACAATACTTGGAACATACTGATAGGATACGCAAAAATATCTTGGAGTCAAACTAAACCGGTCACTGACATAAATGCCACTGTCAGAGTACAAGACAAAATGTTACTACGTGAAACAATCTTCTCCGAAAACTCGTAGTGAACAAACCCACAGGTCTTAACAAGTCACAGCCCAACAAGTCACCACGGCATTAAAAGAAACATGTAAAAAAACTACCGGCTGTATAAAATCTACCCGTCTATCCCTACTGTACCAGGCAGCTGGATTCGCATTATCAGAAGACCGTAGATTCGCCTAACAATATGTGGAGAAGTTCAGGCAAACTTTCGATAAAAGACACCTTATAGGAACCGCCAGGCGGCTTAAATTAAGGAAAAGGTTTATGAAAAACTTCAGCGTCGAACCATCTGAACTATTCCCCCTACACCCAGAACCACCTAATGGAATGCACCTGGACTGGAGAACCTGGCGGACACTCAACCGCATAGGCACCGGCGCTGCTCCTGTACAACAGAACCTCCTTAAATGATGTATAAACACAGATAACGACGCACTTTGTAAATGTGGGGAAATACAGAATGTGGAGCATCTGAGAGCATGCAGACTTTGCCCATCACAGTGCACCCTCGATGATTTATGGCTTGCAAATACAAAGGGTGTAGGCGTAGCCCGATACAGCAGAAAAACTGTAGTGGAATCCAGACTCAAAAAAGTAAAGTAAGTTTAACTGATTCGCCACCGTGGTTCGAAGGGCACGTAAAGCCGTCGGTAATTACCACATAAGTGGTCGTTAAGTCATATTCGGGGTGTTTGCGTGACCAACACTGAACCTTAGCCAGAAGGTTACACGAAATTTACTTTTTTGTATAACTTCCATTTATTATTCAGGTCTAGTGGATGGATACTAATAATATATTTTGGAGTTACTTGGTCGTCTGCAGAAACTATTTGCCTCCCGCGATCTAATGACTTGAAATAGTGCAAAATATGGTTCACTGTTTCAGGTCCTCTGCTACTGAGTTTAAAGTCTCAGTTAATTCTTCATAAACTAACCCCATTTTATGTAGGCGTCCTTTAACTGGCACGAATCCAGTAAGGAAGCCAGTTATAATTGTGAGCGGAGACCTTCTCGTTTGTCGCAGTACTTCATCCTTTTTACCGCATGTACTTCCAATATAAATTTTGCCATATGCCAAATCTTTGCCTTCAAGAAAGAATATTTCTGATCTGTGGAACAAAATTTAGAACCGTATGTGTTTTCTTCTTTACGTGCCATATCAGAATTACAGAATTATCCGACGTTGGCAATCACCATTGCGAAGACTTCTCGATCTTCTGCAATATGGAATAATTGTCCTGCATTTGTTATCTGAGTCTGAAATTTGTTTTCTTCCTACACCTCTACGGCCCTCTATTTTGCCTTTAAGGATATGTCCCAGATAGGACATTTTCCGGTGTTTAAAAATGATTAGCAGTTCTCTACCTTTGTTGACCTTCCTCAGTACTTCTTCATTAGTTTTTCGTGCTGGAAAAGGTATCTTCAGCACCCGTCTATGAATCCACATTTCCAATGATTCAATTCTGTTCATAACCGATATTTTTAGCGTCCATACTTCTGTACCATTTAAAAGTACAGACCAAACTCAGCACTTAACCATTATTTGTCTTAATTCTAAACTGAGATAATTGTTGGAAACAAATGACTTCGTTTTCATAAAAGCAATTTTACTGATTGCTATTCTACGTTTTATTTCTATGTCCGGACCTAGTTGGAGTACTGCATCTGGATGTAGGTCACGATTAAAAACTAAACATTTTGTTTTGTTTGAGTATATTTTATCTTTTATCTCATTTCTTCTCCTACCTCGAGAATATGATCAAGCAGAATTTGGAGACCTTCAATATTATCTGAAGATTTTGCAGAAGAACTTCAACCTACATAAAAAAGTCAAAGAACTAGCCGGAATAGGAAATCGAAAAACCTCAAATATATTGCTCGACAAAAATGGAAATATTATAATGGAGACAGAACGAAAACTACGACGATGGAAAGAGTACGTCGAGGAACTATTTCATGACCAGAGAGAAGCTAGTACATCCGTAGATAGCCAAACGGAAGATGTAGGCCCAGAGATAACCAAATCAGAGGTTAGTCAGGCAATAAACTCTATGAAAACCAATAAATCTGCTGGTCCAGATGAATTACCTAGCGAGCTGATAAAGTTGGTCAACGAGAAAAACCTGGACATAATAGTAGAACTGTTCAACGCTATATATACTACAGGAATCATCCCTAGAGAAATGTTGACATCAGTATTTGTGTGTTTGCCAAAGAAAGTGAATGCCAAAGAATGCAGTGACTACCGAACCATAAGCTTAATGTCACATACCTTGAAAATTCTATTGAAAATTATCCACGCCAGAATACACTCTAAACTGGAGCTGGATATTAGTGACACTCAATATGGGTTCCGCAATGGTATGGGTACCAGAGAGGCATTATTTTCCTTCAACGTGCTGAGACAGAGATGTTTGGATGTTAACCATCCTCTTTACGTCTGTTTTATAGACTACAATAAAGCGTTTGATAAAGTAAAACATGATCGACTCATGGAAATCCTAAAAAATAAAAACCTAGATGAAAGAGATTTAAGACTAATAACACATGTTTATTACAATCAGCGGGCAATAGTAAGAATTGAAAAGGAAACATCTGAAGAAATGGAAATAAAGAGAGGAGTCAGGCAAGGCTGCATACTATCACCTCTATTATTTAACGCTTATTCTGAAGAGGTAATGCGAGAAACTCTGGAAGATGAAACAGTCGGCATAAGAGTAAATGGAGTCTTAATTAACAACATCAGATATGCAGATGATACAGTAATAATAGCCGATAGTTTACAAGACCTGCAAAGACTCATGAGTAAAATAGTAAGGTGTAGTAGGGAGTACGGACTCTCTCTCAATATCAAAAAGACGAAGTTTATGAAAATTAGTAAAAACAACCATAATACTAACGAAATCTTGATAGTAGAGGGCCAGCAGATCGAAAGAGTAAAAAAGTACACTTACCTAGGAACACTTATAACAGAAAATAATGACTACACTACAGAAATAAAACTCCTAATCGAAAAAGCACGTTCTAATTTTATAAAAATGATAAAGGTCCTATGTAGCAAAGATTTAACATTAGCTCTTAAAGTACGCCTAACAAAATGTTACGTCTATAGTGTACTATATTACGGAGTGGAATCATGGACGTTAAATGTAAAATGTAAAAGACGACTTAACGCCTTTGAAATGTGGACCTATAGAATTATGAGGGTTTCCTGGGTAGATAGAGTTACGAACAATGAAATACTGAGAAGAATAGCTAAAGAGAAGGAAGTTGAATTTACAATTAAAGAAAGAAAGCTACAGTATCTCGGACATGTGATGCGGGGCGAGAAGTATGGCATCCTACGACTCATAATGCAAGGAAAGATAGATGGCAAACGAAGCATCGGAAGAAGACAAATTTCATGGCTGAAGAACCTGAGAGAATGGTTTGGATGTAGCTCAAAACAACTATTTAGAGCTACTGCCTCAAAAATTAAAATAGCTATGATGATTGCCAACCTCCGTAGCGGAGATGGCACCTGAAGAAGAAGAATATTATCTGACAGAATTACTGTATCGACTGCGCATCTAATCACTTTAAGTAGTTCTCAGTTGATTTTTATACCATATCACTGTCTTTCAAGTTCCTTATTAAATAACTGGTCCGAGTAAACATTGAACAATGTTTTCGACAAAAAGCAACCTTGTCTCACTACTCGTTGTATGGAGATTTCATCGGTGTAGTTATCTCCATTTTTTACGATAACAGTTTGACTCTAGTAGTTACTAATTTTTAATCTTTCTCATCTATTAATATATTTTTCAGCATCTGCATTAATTTTATATGCTTTACTTTATCGAATGCCTTTTCGAAGTCCACGAAAGATGCAAATACATATTTTCTTTTTTGTAATAGGATGACTGAATGTGTATCAAGTATAATACTTCCATCTGGGCTTTCTTGAAGTAGTGTGAATGCAGTATCCCGAAAGTTAAACGTGTGGAAGAGTTCTGCTTGAAAGCAGCAAATTATTCCGGATAGCATATTTACAGATGCTCCTATACTACGACACCAGAGTGCTGAAATCGGTTAGCCTTTGATATACACTATTACGCTACAAACCCTCATTGATTTCGGCACTTATTAAAATAAGACATCTATTAAATTTTGGTGTCTTATTATTGCAATTAATGTTATTGTTAGTATTGTATATTTATATTTCAATTGATTGCTTGAAAAGTAGGAATATAAATATCTTTTCTTTTCTAAAAATGTCTTTGGCAGAGTCAATTAGCCAGAGTTGTTTGTGATTGATTGCAGATTCATAGTCATAAATTTCTTATTTCATAACATACGTACAGAAATATTATTTTTATAGATATACAGGGTGTAACAAAAATACAGGTCATAAATTAAATCACATATTCTGGGACCAAAAATAGTTCGAATGAATCTAACTTACCTTAGTACAAATATGCACATAAAAAAAGTTATAGCCCTTTGAAGTTACAAAATGAAAATCGATTTTTTCGAATATATTGAAAACTATTAGAGATTTTTTATTAAAAATGAATATATGGCATTCTTATGGCAGGAGCATTTTAAAGAAAATTATATTGAAATTTGTGCTCCCCATAAAAATTTTATGGGGGTTTTGTTCCCTTAAACCCCCCCAAACTTTTCTTTACGTTCCAATTAAATTATTATTGTGTACCATTAGTTAAATTCAATATTTTTAAAACTTTTTTGACTCTTAGTATTTTTTCGATAAGGCAGTTTTTATCGAGTTGCGGCTTCTTTTTTAATATGTTTACATAAAAATTTTATGGGGGTTTTGTTCCTTTAAACCCCCCAAATGTTTGTGTATGCTCCAATTAAACTATTACTGCGACACCATTAGTTAAACAAAATCTTTTTAAAACTTTTTTGCCTCCTTGTATTTTTTCGAGAAGGCAAGTTTTATCGAGATATGGCTTCTTTTTTAATACGGTTCAAAATATACCTAAAAATGTAAATCATACATACATTTTCATATTATTACAGAGTCTTCATAATCGTACTTAACCATATACAAATATGTGGTGGATTTGACAAATATTCAAAATATCTCGATAAAAACTGACTTTTCGAGAAAGTACTAAGAGCCAAAAAAGTTTTAAAAACATTGTGTTTAAGTAATGGTACTACAATAATAATTTAATTGGAACGTACACAAAAGTTTGGGAGGGTTTAAAGGAACTAAACCCTCATAAAATTTTTATAGGGTGTCCAAATTTCACTATAATTTTTTCTTAAGATGCTACTGTTATAAGAATGCCATATGTCCATTTTCAATAAAAAATCTTTAATAGTTTTCGATATATTGGAAAAAATCGATTTTCATTTTGTAACTTCAAAGGGTTGTACCTTTTTTTATATGCACATTTGTACCAAGGTAAGTTAGGTTCAATCAAACTATTTTTGGTCCCAGAATATGTGATTAAATTTATGACCTGTATTTTCGTTACACCCTGTATAAGTACATTTTGTTGCTTTACTTTTATTTTTTTTTATAGAAATGTCGAAATTTTTAATAGAAATTAAAACCTTAAACCTTTAAATTAAAACAAAAATTATAAAAATAACGCCATTGAATAAAAAAGAAATAAATATTTTTATATTTATTTATTTATAGGTACAGATATAATTACTCGTATACAGTGTGTCCATAAAGTATCGCATAAATTCATTATTAGCTAAATAAACAACATTATTAGAAATTACCGAAACAGGTCGACTTTTAATTTTAATTTATGATATTTGGCATATATATTATACTAGTGACGTCATCCGTCTGGACGTGATGACGTAATCGATGATTTTTTAAAGAAAAATAGGGGTCGTGTCTAGCTCATTTGAAAGAGAATTCAATTCTCTATTCAATAATATAAACATTAACATAATTATTTATACGTGTCCAAATTTTTTTTATATTTAATTAATTGACACAAAAAGACGAATTTGCGTAATTTATTTTATTCAAAATACATTTTACTGCTGTCATAAAACAGAAATAAAATTTTTATTTGGAAAATAAACATTGCTTTTCGCTTAAATTAAATGTTCAAACTGTCAAGAGGCAGGTGGGTGGCAGCTTAAACATTGAATTTAAGCAAAAAGTAATGTTTATGTTTGAAATAAATATTTTAAAATATTTTAAATATTTTAAAATTTAATATTTTAAATTTTTTTTTGGGGCATCCTGTATAAATGATTATGTTAATATTTATATTACTGAATACAGAATTAAATTGCCTTTCAAATGAGCTATCACACGATCCCTATTCGTATTGAAAAAATCATCGATTACGTCATCACGTCCAGACGGATGACGGCACTAGTCTGATATATATGCCAAAAAATCATAAATTAAAATCAAAAATTGGGCTGTTTCGGTAGTTTATAATAATGTTGTTTATTTAGTTAATAATGAATTTATGCGTTGCTTTATAGACGCACTGTATATGAGTAATTATATCTGTACTTGTAAATAAATAAAAAAATATTTATTTGCTTTTTATTGATTGGCGTTTTTGTTTTAATTTTTGTTTTATTATTTGTTTCTCGGGTTAGGGTCAAAAAAACACATTCTTAAGTAGTATGCTAGGTTTATTGCGACATTTCTATTGCTAGTTTCGACATTTCTATTTGAATACAATAAATTGAAAAAATATACAATACTTACAATAATATTAATTGCAATAAAAACTTGGGCAACCATAATTTAATAGATGTCTTATAATTTAATAGGTGCCTAAATCAATGAGGGTTTGTAGCGTAATAGTGTACATATATCAAATGCTAACCGATTTCAGCACTCTGGTGCCGTAGTATAGGAGCAATTGTAAATATGCTTCCGGATATTCGTTATATTGCTGGTGATAGATGCAATGATATCTGGTCCCAACAAGATTGTTGCCTTTCATATAGCAATGCTTTGGTACCGGAATATTTAGATATTACTTTTCCAAATCATCTATGCGCAACACGTAAAACAATCTCGTGGCTATCGAGATAACTGGATCTGACACCCAGTGATATTTTGTTATGGGTACACGTCAAATATTCATTTATGGACATGATAGGGCTACTAATTTGCCAATGTCTGGTCAAGATTTTATGACCTTATAGACAATATATTATGCCTTTATCGGGAGCAAGGACTATTTATGCATATTTTGAATTTTCTTTTGTATTATGGTTTACCAGGAATCACTTTATGCAGAATGTATTTTTAGGTTAAAAGAATTTAGTTTTTTTTGTTTCTAAAATTAAACACATGCGATAGATTATTTTAATACATATTCTGTTGCTTAATGACTTAGCCAAATTATTGTTAGGAAAAAGAATAACAGAAAGTAATGTAAACAGGTATAAAAGCTGACCTAAATTTCTTTGACAAGGATACAAGATGATTTTTGTTGATATAGGAAAACATAATCTGCACATACCATATTTCAATAAAGACCTACTCCTCCCCTTTCTACTTAAAAATACTAATGAATCCACAAGTAGGTCAAATTTTACATGAAACAGAATAAATCACTTTTCAGAAGTGGGACAATTATTTTACTTTTCAGAAGTGGGATAAGGGATAACTTTTTCACCCCGCCGAGATATCTGTTAGCACTGATAAGGGATGAATAATAGGGACGGTGTTTTTGCGAAAATTTCAACAAACCAGCATACGAAATAAATCGTTTCAGCGGATACGAGAAATTTTCTTGTTTCTGACAGTGGGTGTAAACAAGAGTAAAAACATTTAAATTAGATTGTAGTATACACTAATATGAGCTATATTTATTGTTACAAAAACAAACTAGTGTTTGATAGCTATGCAATATAGGTATAAAAATACATCGAAAAAAATAGTAATTGAAGTCACTTTGAAATCACTTATTTATAATGCTTATTGGTAAATTAGTCACCACATTTTCACCGCCAATTATTGAAACTTTTTTACACTGTCATAAGCAGAATCGCACAAGAATCCATATTATGCATTAGGTTATAGAGAACTTTCAAATAACACGGCCCATACAGAATGAGTTTTATGTGTGGAACGCCTCAATTATATCGGAAACCGCTTGCACGAATTTTAAAGATTTTGGTGGGTACGGGTGTTCGAATGCGGCCGATATTATAGTGGTATTTACATTTTTGTCAGATCTTTCGTGTCTCTGAAAATCTAATAAAATTTCTGATTTCAAATGGAACAATCTGTATCTGTCTATGTTTTGCGTTTTGAAGCCCCTAAGAAATACTTAATTTTTTGCATGTTATATTCCCCATACCTAAATACCGTAATTTCGAAGTTATTGCTACATTTATTTTAAACAAATATTTAAAACAAAGTATAAATATACATTTTTCTGGCCCGGGCATTTTAGGTTCTTTTGATCATTGGGAACAAAAAAGGTCTACATATTATAATTTTTCTCTCAGTTGATCGTTTCGAGTTATATTTAAAACTGAAAACAAAAACGAAAAAATGACGATTTTAAAGGCTCAGAAACACAGTTAAAACATATTATAATTGAAATTACAAAGTGCCTGAATTCAAGTTAAAACCTTACTTTATCAGCTTCTGATAAGTAATTTGGGATTATTCTATTTTAAAACACTGTTTTTAGTTAATTATGCAGCCCCATCGCCAGTCCTCTCATAAGCACTTCATTAACGATTAAAAAACAATGTTTTAGAATAAAACATGCCAAAAATTCTTACGGGAGCTGATAGAAATAGGTTTGAACTTGAGTTCAGGTACTTCGCAACTTCAAAGATTATATTTTTTACTTGTGTTTTTGATCGATGATCCACTTCAGAGAAAATTACAACAGACCTTTTTTGTTCCCAATGATCCAAAGAAGCTAAAATAATGTCTGCCCTGGCAGAAAAGAATGATTTTTATAATTTGTTTTAAATCTTTTTAAAAATAAATGTAGCAATAACTCCGAAATTACGACATTTAGGTATAGGGAATATTACATGAAAAATAATCAGTATTTCTTAAGGACTTCAAAACGCAAAAATTATACAGAGTGTTCCATTCAAAATAATAAAGCTCATTAGATTTTCAGAAAAACGGAAGATCTGACAACAATGTAGATACCACTATAATTTCTACTTAGAAAACACTTACCCACCAAAATCTATAAAAAATCGTGCAGGCTGTTTCAGAGATAATTGAGGCGTTCCATACATAAAACTCACTCTGTATTTATTGCCATTTTTATTGAAAATATCAATAAATACAATACTTTTACAAAATGGCATTTGTATGCTACTTTTAATGTTTGCGTGTTTATATCTCTAAAATATGTACCTTAGAAATAATTTTATTTAAATTTTTATAAATTAGATACCTATGTAAATGGTGAGTCATTTGCCATCCTATATGTATTAGATTTGTGGTCAAAGTTGGTTTGAGCTTTCGAGTTTATTTTATTTAACAAAATATACAAAAAATACGTTATAAACTGAAGTTGATATTTTTATAGAAGCTTTGCACTAGTAAGAATGCTATTACAAAATTATCGTAACTTAACATTACGAATTTAATTTATTTAATTTTCTTTTTCCTCATAACTTACATCCATCTACACACACCGGCAAAATTAGCCGGACACCTTAACCCTTAAACGCCCAACCTTTTTTAGTTTCCATGTACGCCCAAGAGTGGGTAAAAAATGTCCACCTCGAAAACAGCTAATATATTTATTGAGAGTTGTTGGAAATGGATTAAACTTAAGGATCTTATGCTTAATAAACACAGCATCTTGTAAAATATTAATATAAATAATTTACAAACCTTACAACAAAATTACAATGTACATCAAAATTAACATACCAGTAAAAGCCAGTAATTCAAATTTGTCGATTTTCTTCACATTCTTCCTTTCAGCCTCCTCATTGGCGGATATTTATGTCGATTGTGTAATTATACGTCTATAATTATATGGATTATGTTCCTACCAACGAGAAATTATATAGAAACCTTTAGTAACAAGTTTTACCAAGGGTGTACTTTTTATGCCCACCCATATTTAACTCAAGCTATTACTTTTATTTTCAAAAATATCGGTAAAAACAATTTAACATTCGATAAAAGGCTGTCTTTTTAATAATAAATAATTTTTGGAAAACTTTTAAACACGTAATAAATATGTTACAAGGGAATACGCATTAGGTGGACATTTTTTAGCCACCCTTGGGCGTTTAAGGGTTAAAGCCTTAGGCTTTCTTAACATTTTCTTTTTTGATTCATTTGCTTAAATTGGAAAATAAAAAAGTTATGGGCTTTAACAACTAGCCATGTTTTTCATCAATACATCCTCATAGTAGGGGAGGAAAGTATGCCAAATTTGCAGTTACTCGAGCGTTATGGGGACCTATTGGATTGTGAAGAGTGGGTGCTAAAACCAAAAAAAGGTAAGTAAAGTTTTCCATAAAGTGTGGGACTCTTTATTTTTTAACTTAATTTTCCATTTTCACCAATCGATTTTTCCGATTATAGCGCCGTGTATCCATATTTGGAAAAAATGTTGCGAATAAAAGTTGCTTAGCTTTACGTCAAGAATCCAAATCTGCAATAAACATTGGGGGCTCCTATTTAAGATTTTAAGTAACCCCCCACCCTACCTCCGTGGGGGACATGTTTGGTGCCATTCGATAGATTTTTGAAAAATATTGAATACGTGTATTTTGCAGTTTTACGATCTGATGTTTATTTCGCAAAATATCGCATTTAAAATTTTTAATTTGCCCCCCACCCCTCTCCGTGGGGTGACGTGTTTAGTATTATTCGATAGATTTTTGAAAAATATTGAAAACCCCACGTATTTTTTATTTTTCGATCTGACGTTTATTTCGCGAAATATTCGCTTTTTTTTGTGAACCTTTGTGACTCACCCATTTTCTTACGCCCCGCTCAAATCGTCAGAGTTTTGAAATATACACTATTTTGTATGTACTTAACTTACCTTATTTTAATCTGACGATTTCGAGTTTTTCTAAGAAGAGATTTTTTTTTTCGGTCCCCCCTTAATGAATTCCCCGGTGTTAAGAACCAATATATTGGAAGGGGAGTCCAAGCGGGGATTTTTGCAGTTACTCGAGCGCGTCAGATTATCATATGGAGAGAAACCTGGTACCCTGCAGATGTACCTCTACCATATATTCGCTCTTAACACAGGGGAGTTCGTTAAAGGGGGCCCGAAAAAAAAATCTATCCTTAAAAAAACTCGAAATTGTCAGATTAAGATAAGGTAAGTTAAGTAAATGGGCTAGTCCCAAAGTTTCGCAAGAAAAAAGCGAATATTTCGCGAAATGAATGACAGATCGAAAAACTAAAAAATATGTAAAATAAGAAAATCTACGGTTTCGTTTTGATTAAAATCTGTCTTCCTCCATCCCCCGATGGCACTATTTCTAGGTCTACCTGTTGTCAAGGAGACTCTAAGGAAGACAGATTTTTACCATTCCGACCGTAGATTGTCGATATAAATTAAAATAATTTATATCGCAGTATGGATAGAACGCCCTCTAACGGGGAATAAGCGAAATGAATTTCGACTCAATTCAAGCTTTCTGCTTAACCCAGGTATAACATACCAAAAGGCACCGCCAGGAAAACATTCCACTTTGCGGTTCAGAGAGCCCATATGAAACGAGTCTTTGTACTCTATACAGAGTATGGCATTAACAAAATAAGAAAATCTACGGTTTCGTTTTGATTAAAACAAAGACTCGTTTCATATGGGCTTTCTGAACCACAAAGTGGAATGTTTTCCTGGCGGTGCCTTTTGGTATGTTATACCTGGGTTAAGCAGAAAGCTAGAATTGAGTCGAAATTCATTTCGCTTATTCCCCGTTAGAGGGCGTTCTATTCATACTGCGATATAAATTATTTTAATTTATATCGACAATCTACGGTCGGAATGGTAAAAATCTGTCTTCCTTAGAGCCTCCTTGACAACAGGTAGACCTAGAAATAGTGCTATCGGGGGATGGAGGAAGACAGATTTTAATCAAAACGAAACCGTAGATTTTCTTATTTTGTTAATGCCATACTCTGCATAGAGTACAAAGACTCGTTTCATATGGGCTCTCTGAACCGCAAAGTGGAATGTTTTCCTGGCGGTGCCTTTTGGTATGTTATACCTGGGTTAAGCAGAAAGCTTTAATTGAGTCGAAATTCATTTCTCTAAAAAATATGTGCTAAATATTTTTTAAAAATCTATCGAATGATACCAAACACGACTTCCCACGGAGAGGGGTGGGGGGTAAATTAACTATTTTAAATACGAATCCCGCGATATTCCGCGAAGTGAACATCAGATCGAAAAACTGTAAAATACACTTATTTAATATTTTTTAAAAATCTATCGAATGGCACCAAACACGATCCTCCACGGAGGTGGGGTGGGGGTTACTTTAAAATCTTAAATAGGAGCCCCCATTTTTTATTGCAGATTTGGATTTCTAATGAAAAAATAAGTAACTTTTATTCGAAACATTTTTTCGAATTATGCATAGATGGCGTTATAATCGGAAAAAACGATTGTTGGAAATGGAAAATTAAATTAAAAAATGACAAGCGCCCACTAAAATGGAAAATGTTACTTAACTTTTTTTGGTTTTAGAACATACTCTTCATAACCCAATAGGTCTCCAAAGCGCTCGAGTGACTGCACATTTAGCATACTTTGCTCCCCTACCATATGGTATAGGTACATTTACAGGGTACAAGGTTTCTCCCCATGTGATAATCTGACGCGCTCGAGTAACTGCAAAAATCCGCGCTTGGGCTCCCCTACCATCATTATCTGCTTAGTTTAATAAACAAGCCTAAAGTAATTCAATAGATGTATTAAATAAATAAATTAATAAGGGATGTAAGCGATGTTACAATGACGACCTCCCGTGGATTTCAGCTGAAATAGCTTCGAGGGCGGTTTTAATGTCAAACGCTGAGCGGACATGCATTGTAATATTCAGTATTTATTTTTTCACGGTTTTTTACAAATTTTATTTACACGTATTCAATATTTTTGAAAAATCTATCGAATGGCACCAAACACGAGCCCCCACGGAGGTGGGGATGGGGGATTTAATTTAAAATCTTAATTGCAGATTTGGATTCTTTACGTAAAAATAAGCAGCTTTTATTCGACACATTTTTTCGAATTATGGATAGATCGCGCTATAATCTGAAAAAAAACCATTGTTTCAAATGGAAAATTAAATTAAAAAATGAAAAGTCCCTCACTATACGGAAAACTTAACTTAACCTTTTTCTGGTTTTAGCACGTACTCTTCACAATCCAATAGGTCCCCATAACGCTCGAGTAACTGCAAATTTAGCATACTTTCCTCCCCTACTATGAGGATTTATTGATCAAAAACGTGGATAGACGTTAACGCACATAACTTTTTTATTATCCCACATAATTAAATGAATCGAAAAGGAAAATGTTAAGAAAGCCTAACTCTACAATCGAGTTTTAATTTTAATATTTCACTTATGCTACAATATTCCACAGGGTGTTCCAAACTTTAAGAAAAAAAACAGTATGATTGGTACACCGGTATAAAATGATATTTAACTGTCTAGCAACAATATTATCACAACGATATTCTTAAATATTAAGCCTATAACATACTAAATGAATCACTCAAATCGAACCACTGGTTTAGGAAATTCGAGACATCAAACATGTCCCATTTTTAAGGTGTTCGGCTAATTTTGCCGGTGTGTGTATATTGTTTATGTCTCTCCTATTTTTACTATATACATTTTAGCTTAATTTAATAGGAGAGAGAAGAAAATAACTTATACCACGGAAAATAAAACAAAAAAGCACTATTCTTTGACCTGTCTGTCGTTGTTCTTATATTTATGCAGGCTTGATCGCTAACTTTGGCATGGAAACTAAAGCTGTTTTATTTACTCTCTTTTACTATGTATTAAAAAAGCAGCAGAGTTTTTCTTAATAACGAAAAAGGGAAAAACCAAATACAAAAAAAATACACTTGGTTTCATTTGAAATTGGAATAACCCCTCTAATCTTATGTGTAATTTTCATTTAACTTTTTATACGCGATGTATCTTTCATTCATAGTAACTTACTACTTATAGCACATAAATTATCAACGCCCGCTCTTTTATTCAAGGTGTCATTTCTAAAAACTGTTTTTTGTGGTGATTTCTTTCCCTTGCCAATATTTTTACTTGGTCATAGTTTGGAGTATGAACTGTCGCGGTCGTGACTTAATGCACAGGCTTTATTCAGATCAATGTGCGATGTTAATCTTTTCGACATATTCATTGACTTGTATCCAATACATACTTTCTTGCAGTTATTACCGGGTGGGGAGTACACTTCAGTTTATATACCAATCCAATCCACTTATAAAGATTCAAAGAAGATGCGACAATTACCGTATCATGGCTCTTATACCACAAGCTAGTAAAGTCATGCTGCAGATTATCTTAGAAAGATTCAAGCCCTACTTGATTCCAGAAATACTAAAAGAACAGGGACGATTTATGCCAGTAAGGGCTACCAGAGAGCATATTTATATTGAACCTAAGATAGATAATCGAAGAATCAAGAGAATTTAATGTAAGTACATATGTGCGTTTTATTGATTACAGTAAAGCATTTGAGTGTATCAGATGGGACAAAATGTGGAAATACCTGGAAGAAATGTGTGCTGCAAAACACCTAGTGGCATTGCTAGTAAACCTCTAAGTAAAAAACTCAGCAAAAGTGACGGTACATGGAGAACTGTCGGAGACGTATGTAAGGCAGAGCTACGAGATAAGCCCCATCTGTTTAACATATATGGAGAAGCCATCATGCGCGAAGTAATCTCAGAATGGGAAGGGGGCATATTCATTGGGGCAGAAGAACCAACAACTTAAGGTATGTAGATTATACAACGCGTTTCCCCGAATCCTTGGAAGAATAGATGGAGCTGTTAGAATGAATAGAACGAGTGGGTTTGGAAGCAGGGTTTTTCTAAAAGAAGAATATAATAATCAAAATAACTGTGCCGTTTCATTTTTAACTTCAAATATCTCGAAAACTAGTGACTTTATCGTTACGAATAAGGAGTATATTATTTACATAGAAAGTATTGGATCTAATTTTGGATAATCTAAAAATTGCATTAAAATAGCAATTCCGCCCGTGGCGTAGAATTTAGTGTCAACCATTCACTTTCCCGCGTCATGCGCCTCTGGTAGTAGCCAGAATCGTTTGCTTAAGATAATTTAGTAGGGTATGCAGTAGCTACACTTACTACCAAGTATAACAAGGATATGTCAAATGGTTTTAAAATCCATACTGGGTACAAATAGTTTTTAATTTTTTAAATAAAACACCCTGTAACTCAGTAAGGAGTCATATTTTTAGTAGTCAAGTAGTTTGGGGTAAATCTTAATATTTTGAGCCCAAGAATCTACAGTTAAAATATTTACAATAATTATTAATGAAACACCCTGCATACTATATAGTTCAAACTTATACACTTTTATCTACTTTCCAAAAATCGAAAGTAGACCATCTAAATCTGGATAACGACGCAGAATTCTGTGAGGTGGAAAAAGAAAGTAATAAAAACTTTTTCGAAAGAAGTTTAACAACACATTAACACTTTTCAAGAAAAATAATGCGTACGTACATTCCTGAGCCACGCATTTATATTATAAACGAACGAGAAATAGTAAAACAGTAATGGATAACACCCTCTGAACGTACACAATGAAAATAAATACTAAAATGTATTTAAGCTGGAATCCTTTGGAACTCAACGTTCATAAGGATTGCCGGGGATTTACAAGGATTACGTATTTTGATACTAAAGGATGTCACTCAGTCTATTCAAGCAATAAATATATATAGTGAACGTACTCAATTTTTTTTTAGATAACGGTTTTAAGGTTGCAGTTTTAATGCAGCAAATTTTTATTTTTGACAATCAAGTAAAAAATTATTTAAAAATTAATAATCAACGAGAACCAACTAACTACAGAGTTATAAATTTAATAGCTTACTACGAAGGTTATCGATAAAATTGAAGTACTTATAAATTTTGATGTTAACAACAGGATTGCATTTGCTGAAGATGTGATTGCCTGCAGGAAATGCACAAATATTATAAGTGGAAAAGTAAAAAAGTATATATCTCCAAAAATGACATAAACAAATGAAAACTAAATGCTTTACAATCGACTTTTGGAAACGACGTAAAAGGGAAACTTTTAAAATTCTCAAATAAAAACACATATAATAATAATTACAATGTTACAAAAGTGTAAGTGAGGACATTTAGGTTGGAATAAATTCATTTTCTCGAGAATGCGCGATTGTGGAGATAAATCCCGAAATAGGTCGATTTTTATTTTTAAGTAATGATATTTTGGCATATACATCATACGTGTGACGTCATCCATCTGAGTGTGATGACGTAGTCGATGATCTTTTTAAATGGGAATAGGGGTCGTGTGATAGCTTATTTGAAAGGTTATTTAATTTTCTATTCAGCAATATAAACATTAACATAATTATTTATACGGGGTGTCCAAAAAGTTTTTCTTGAATTAAATTAATTGATACAAAAAGAAGAATGTATATAATTTATTTAATTTAAAATACATTTTACTGCTGCCAGAAAACAGAAATAAATGTTTATTTGACAAATAAATATTGTTTTTCGCTTAAACTCAAGTTAAAGCTGCCACCCACCAGCCTATTGGCAGTTTGAACATTTAATTTAAGCGAAAAGCAATGTCTATTTTCCAAATAAATATTTTTTCTGTTTTCTAACAGCAGTAAAATGTATTTTGAATTAAATAAATTGCATACATTTTTCTCTTTTTATCAATTAAATAGAAAATTTTTGGACACCTTATATAAAAAATAATTATGTTCATGTTTATATTACTGAATAGAGAATTGAATAACCTTTCAAATGAGTTATCACACCATCCCTATTCTCATTTAAAAAAAAATAGATTACGTTATCACGCTCAAATGAATGACGTCACTAGTATGATATAATATGTATAAGCCAAAAAAATCGTAATTTAAAAATAAAAAAATCAACATTCCCTAGAAAATGAATTTATTCCTAAACGTCCTCAATGTATTCGCTAATAATTTATAATCAAAAATAGTTAGGATCTATTATAAAAAATGAAACTATTTATCCAGTTTCTAAACGAAATACGGATGTAGAAAAAACACCAATGCATAGAATAAATAAACCGAATGATCAACTACAATATAACAGTGAATTACTCTAAATCTCCTCTTGAAGGGCCCAATTTAGAAGGACATGGAGAAAGCAAATATGATAAGGTGCATCTAGGTGACAAAACCTTTGAAGACGGAAAAGGTAACAGCCTATTAGAGAAAACAAAATAATCAATATAGACTGGTATAACTGACAATAATTGACCAGACTTTTTGAGTCCCTTTTCAGGAAGCAACCTAACAAAGGTGTTGGCTAAAAACGACTACCCATTGTCATTTATAAACAAGAAATTGAAGAAAAATTGAAAAGGACAGGATACACGTACAACATCAGATCATCCAAAACAACCAAAACTCTGAGATCTCTCCTGCTCAAAACGAAATCCAACAACTCACAAGATAGATCAAAAAACTGCATCCATAAAATAACCTGTGAATGCAACAATTTCTACGTGGGAGAAATTGCAATACCACTAAGTGACAGAGTAAACATGCATAAAAAATAAATCAAGAACAGAGATTTTAAAACATCCTCGATAAACATGCCTGATACAACAAGCACAGAGTACAATGGAAACATGCATCAATAATCACGAAAGAAACATACATGAAAAAGAGAAAAGTCAATAAAGCAGCTCTTATCCTATTTAACGAAGAAAGGTACATATGTAGCAAATCCATCAGCAGAATGTAGTAGGCTTTGGTTGTCAATACTAAAAGAAGAAGTCAACAGCAAGACTACACCAACAATAGCGGAGTAAGGGAAGTCGGAGAACAAGTCATCTCATACGCAATACATATGCAACTAGTCCATGTGGTGAGACCGCTCCCGTCTGAAAAACATTTCTAATTTGATTTCTCTGCGGATTAATATTCAAAAATGTCCCCTTTAAAAAAATCTGAAGGGTGCCGGACGGAATTTTTGGTCAGAAATTGTTTAAACAATTTTTTTAAACAAATACATAAGATCACATTTTATTGCTCCAAAAAATTTATTTTTAGGTTTTTTGGGTCATTCTAAACAAGAACGGTATTCTGTAATTTTTCTCAAAAATTGACAGTTTTCGAGTTATAGGCGATTTAAAATCTAAAAAATGCGAAAATACGCATTTTCGAGGCTTAAAAACTCATATTTAAATTAGTATTTTTAAGGCTGCCAATAACTTGGATTAAAGTTTACACATTCCTTTTCAAGATTCCGAAGAGTGATCGGGTCTAACTTCAATATATACCGTAGTTTTTTAATTGTTAATTATGAATGTCCATCTGATTTTTTGGCCGGTGCGACGCGCTCTATTTCAAAAATCTCCTATTTTCTTTCGAAAAATATTTTCTCTAGATTCTTTGGGACATTCTAAATAAAATAGGTTTATTGACATTTCTCAAAAGTTAGTAGTTTTAAAGTTATAAGCGATTTAAAATGCGAAAATGTGTTTTTTGTCATTTTTCGGATTTTAAATCGCTTATAACTTTAAAATTATTAACTTTTGAGAAAAATGTCAAAAAACTTATTTTATTTAGAATGTCCCAAAGAATCTAGAAAAAATACTTTTCGGAGGAAAATAGGAGATTTTTGAAAATAGCTCGCGCCGTACCGGCAAAAAAACCGGATGGACATGCATAATTAACAATTAAAAAACTACGGTCTAAATTGAAGTTAGACCCGATCACTCTTCGGAATCTTGAAAAGGAATGTTTAAACTTTAATCCAAGTTATTGGCTCCCTTAAAAATACTAATTTAAATATTTTTATTTATTTATTTAAATATTTAAAGTTTTTAAGCCTGGAAAACGCTTATTTTCGCATTTTTTAGATTTTAAATCGCCTATAACTCGAAAACTGTCAATTTTTGAGAAAAATCACAAGATACCTTTCTTGTTTAGAATGACCCAAAAAACCTAAAAATAAATTTTTTGGAGCAATAAAATGTGATCTTATGTATTTGTTTAAAAAAATTGTTTAAACAATTTCTGCCCAAAAATTCTGTCCGTCACCCTTCAGATTTGTTTAAAGGGAACATTTTTGAATATGAATCCGCAGAGAATGAATGTAGAATGTAGAAAATGGGGCGGCCAATAAAGCCTGATACACTGCGACCTTAGTAGATCTATTGTGTTTCCCCTTTCTTTTAAAGCACTTCATCTAGCTTAGTCCTCTTAATGAGACTTACAGCCTTGATAGTGGCCTTTTCATGTAGCCTGGTGCTTCCGGTTTTTTTTTCTCACCGAGTTCTAGAAACCGCACTCGTGCGAGACCTTCGCAATGACACAGAACGTGTAGAGCGGTTTCCTCTTCTTCCAGACAGAACCGACAGGTGTCCTCTTCTGTCAGGCCTATGAGACTCAAGTGTCTATTGAGTCTACAGTGTCCAGTCAGCAGACCCACTATCAAGCTGATAGTGCTTCGACTGCGCGAAAGTAAGTCTGTTGTAAATTTAGCCGAATGCCCTTTGATGAACTGTTTGGCCTGCCTCTGTCCTGAGGAGTTGTTCCACCATTCAAGAGACTTCTGTTGCGCCCATTTTTGTATAGCTGCTCTTTTTATCGTATTTGCGATTCCAAAGACGCAGAGAAACCGAATAAGAAATGTTTTTCAGACGGGAGCGGTCTCACCACATGGACTAAACATACAATACCTACGCAAACACAAATCTGTCACAAAACTTAAAAACTTAAGTAACACAAACACGTTCACGATACAGATTACACAAAAACAGTTATAATTTTATATCCCTAAAGCAATTACACCCCTCTCAATTTTTTCAACCACACACATGCTACGGCCTAACAATATGCAGGCCAAGTATGTCAATTTTTGTACAGACACACATAACCTAATAAAACCAGGTTATAAATTTTCTCAGAATCTTTATGAGCACGATTTCTGGAGTAGAAACAGAAACGTCAAATATTAGTTAATTAAAAGTGTAATCTTCATTATAACAATAACTGCGGCTTAATCACACATAAAAATAATACTTTAGATGTGCCAAAAGAAAGCAGTTTCAGAAAGTTAGTCGACTAGTTGAGTCCAGTCAGAAAATATGTCACGTACAAAGTAGATGCATAAAATTAATGTTGCCCAAAATCGGTCTTGGTCTTGCAGTCTTGGTCTTGTTCTTGCGTTTTTGCAAGACCAAGACCAAGACCAAAACCGCCTAATATGAGCAAGAACAAGACCGTGCAAGATTTGAGCAAGAACAAGACTAAGCCTGCAAGGCTCTTGCGTCTTGCAGTTAGAACTGAGGGTCGATTTAGAGAGTATATTAGTTCGGGTATATTCTTAGATACTCTATGAGAGGCAAAAAAATTTTTAACAAAAATTTGGAAAATTTGAGTTATGCGCATTAGGAACAATACCACAAACATACATAGCGAATCAAAATATCTATTGAAATAACACTTGGCACATTTGACACGTACTCAGAGATCATTATTACAATGCAAAAATAAAATATTTTTACATGCTTTCCCAGCAGACGACATCTTCGCTCTGAAATTAATTGTCCACGTTTTGAGAATAGCCGGCCTTTATTCATAAATTAGTATTCTTGCGTGGCGACCTTGCAATGCCGACAATAATGTCGTTAAAAATCTGTAGCTGATAAAAAATATACTTATTACATCTTATCGGTATATAGAATAGTACGACTATTATGTATATTTTTTCTGTTGATTGTGCAATGACCTCATTCAGTTAGACAAAATTTGCTGAAAGAATGCGGCTAATACTTAAAAGTATTAATAACGAGACACATTAATGCAGATAATGCCGGCTATACATACCGTGTAAACAAAATAACGAAATATTTAATAACGATATACTGTCTACCGAGGCATTGAACAAAGAAATATTACAGTGAAATGTATGCAAGACAAAAGCACATCTATAGCAGTTTTTTCTGTAGTTAAATTAAATTGGTCATTTGTTTTATCAATCGACTGTTCTTTTGTAACTCTTTGTGTTTGGTGATATACACTACTCCAAGAAATTAACGCACCACCTTAAAAACGGGTCATTTTTGATGTCTTGAATTTCCTAAACCTGTTGTCCGATTGAAGTGATTTTTTTTAAATATTATAGCCTTATTCTTTACCAATATCGCTGTAATAATACTATTTCTAGGCAGGTAAATTGTCATTGTATACCCGATGTACAAATCAAACTGTGTTTTTTATCTCAAAGTTCGCATCACCCTATAGAATATTCTAGCTTATAAAATATTAAAATTAAAACCCAACTAGCCTCATATTTTCTTATCATTTTGTTTTTTGATTCATTCGCTTATGTTGGAGAATAAAAATTTACGTACTTTTTTAGCTAGCCATGTTTTTTATCAATACAGGGTGTTTTTAAATAAGTATGGCAAACTTTAAGGGGTAATTACTCTGCACGAAAAAGTAATGACAGTTCTGTAACTTTTAAGCGTATGTTCGCAAATGCTTCGTTTCCGAAATAGGGGATGTTAAAATTATTCTTACAAACTGACGATTTATTTATTGCTCTAAAACCGGTTGAGATATGGGAATGAAATTTCGTAGGTTTTAAGAGGGTAGTTATTACGCATTTTTGACATACAATTAAGACTTTAATATTCACCAATGGCGCGCATACCTACGTGTAATCGGTTTGTTTAGAATTACCCCTTAAAATTTGCCATACTTACTTATTTCAAAACAGCCTGTATTGATGAAAAACATGGCTAGTTATTAAAATACCTAACTTTGTTGTTATCTAAGCGAATGAATAAAATAACATAATGGTAAGGAAATATCAGACTGTAGTAGGGTTTTAATTTCAGTATTTTATAAAGGCTAGAATATTCCACAGGATTATGCGAACTTTAAGAAAAAACACAGTTTGATTGGTACACTCATTGGTACCGGTGCGGTATCCGGTACCTATAGGTACAACGACAATTTACCTTCTAGCAACAATATTATTACAGCGATATTGTTAACGAATAAATAATTCAAGCTTAAAATTTACCTACTCTGTTACGTTGTTCTAAGATATGTAATAGGCTAATGGGCAACTGCGAGACTTGCAAGACTCTTGCTGCAAGACCAAGACCAAGACCTGGAGCGCAATACCAAGACCAAGACTAGGTGTACTGTTGCAAGACCAAGACCAAGACTGTGTAAGTCTCGTCTTGGTCTTGCATTTGGGCAACACTACATAAAATGGATTGGACAATAGAAATTAGCATACTAACATGAAGTGAACTTCCCAAAGTGTGCAAATTAGTCTGGTGCACATTCAGCTAGATGTTTAACAAATAGTTTAGAAAAGTAACAGCAAAATTCAATAGTAAATAAACAAAAGCGACTGATCATTACTAATAGGCGGTTGGCTTTTCTTGAAAGAGGTCGATTTCATAGTCACAAGCTGAAACTTGTTTTAATCATGCTATGTTTAAAAGTTAACCGCAAATTATCAGTAGTAATTACACGAGTGATCTAAAATTATCGATTTGTATCCCGAGTGACACTTTGACAGTTTTTAAAGTGTCACGAGGGCAAAACAAATCGATAATTTTTAAAAGCTCGAGAGTAATTCGGTAAGATTATGTCATAAATAAAACTTTTTTTAAATCATTTTAACTAATATTTTATTGATATCTTCGCCTTACTATTTGCTAAACCTTTTCATGGTGTTCTATTTGACAAGATGTAAAACATTAATTGTCATCAATGTCACTGAATGTTCATTTTTACGTAGCAACGAAGGGCATCTGACGTAATACTTGACGACGGGAAATTATCGAAAAAAATTACAGGTGTAATTTTTATCCTTGTAGGTTTCTATTGGTCAGAATCTCTATGAGTTAAATAATCACATGGTAACGTATTTATTTATAACAATTTTTAAACAAACTATAAAAAAAATGATATTTTCGCTTCGCAACCGTAATTTTTAATAATTTGGTTTATTATCAGACGAAACATTTTTTCGTAAAATTCAAGGATAAAATATGTCGGGATAAAGCCAATTATAACCTTCGCATGACCAAGCGGGGTAAATTTTTACCCCAATGCATGTTTTTATTTAATAAATTCAGAAATATTTTCAATTTTAAACTCATTATTTTTTTATTTGATTTTAATATCATTCTAGATAGCCTCATATTTTGTAATAAAAAAAATTCCCTATATTTTACGAAAAAAAAATATTTTTCTGAATTTGGGGTCAAAGACGAACTCCCTTGGCCCTCCATGTTCCATTTTATATTCAGTAAATACCATCTATTATGTGGAATTGTATGTAAGAAACATTCCAATATTGAAAAAAAAATTGTTTAAACCTGTGGCGACATAAATTAGTATATTTTAAAATTTATTTATTTCTATGTTCAGAACGATGATTCCTGTTTTTGTTCAGTTGTAATTAAAAATATATTTTATTAATGTTTATTTATCATTTACTGATACAATAGTAACATTAAAATTATGAATACATTATTTTATTTCTTAAAACAACTTAATTTTTTGTCAATTGTCATTTTTACCGGGGTCATTTTTGACCCCCGTTGGTCATCCATGTAACAAAAAAAGGTTGGTCATCGGAAGATTAACAACCAATAACTCTGGTTTAATCCTATATAAACATATTACTGAAATTAGACATGACAATAGAAGGCAGTTTCAGAACCTTGATAAATAACAAAATATTAAAGTCAAAACACAAGAAGAAAATACATACATAATGAAATATTATGAAAAGAAAATAAGAGAACGATAAAAGAGGAATATTTACGTTTTATTAAAGAACTAAGCAAGTACAAAACAAAAAAATCAGAAACATATCACAGAAAAATCTCGAAAAACAAAACTAAATGAAAATGTTATTAGTGAGTTTTGACAAGTCCTCGTAAAGTAACTCCCTATAAAATGTGGCAGCGTATCGAGAAAATTAAAATATCGGCCTTGGGCTTGGAAAATACTCTCCGGTTATTCTGGGGTAAAAACCGGAACTGGTTTCGCATGGAAATCTCGACCAATATGTTGATTCGTTTACAGAAATCTACTTATCGATCCCGTTTCAAATGTAAATCGCGTAAAAACGTAGGAAACGGTGGCGGAAAGAAAAAAGTGAACCAACGATACACTTAACGTTGTGGACTAAATAATACACAAAAACAATATTTGTATTTAGTGGTTAATTTCTTAGATTTATTAAGTTATTTATCGTTTAAAATATGCTTATTTCGAACACCTATGCTATATTTCACATGTGCTCAGGGGCGTAACAGAGGCCCCCGCAGCGTGAAGATTGCGGGGGGGAGGGGGGGGGGGGGCAATCGATCAGAAGCCCCACCATGTCGTCTGATATTTACTTTGTGTGTTTAAATTTAAAAACGTAAATTTCTAAATAGGCCTATTCGGCAAATGTATCATCTCATATCTAGAAACTTAATCCTTTCCGGTCTCACGAACTTGTATGGTGACGACCATAAACTATAATGCTTTGTAGGTGACTATTGAAAGATTTGAGAATTGCAATTTGCCAAATTTTAGAACAATATTTCTATATCTAGAAATGAGTTTTATCTTTAATCTTTACATACGTTTAGTATTTCGATACAATTATCCAGAGGCGTGACAGAGGCCCCCACAGCATAAAGCTTACGGGGGGCCCCCGTATGTCAAGGGCCCCATCTTGTCGTCTAATATATTATGTAAAAATGTGTTGTTATATTATTTGCCTACATACGTTTTCTAAGCAGTGCAGTATTGAAAATGAAGTTGTCCATCCAAATTAATAAAATTGTAGATATTTTCGCTGATAGTACATAGCGCATGAAGAAAATTGTTCATCTCATAGAATAATACGAGGTACTAATGTAATCATTTAGTAATTTTTGTTCTATTTTATTCTATAGGTACCAGTAAAGATAAAAAATGTAAGTCGTCATAAACAATGCATGAATAAACCAATAGCTCAGTAAATGACAGTTTTGGAGTGAAATTATCAGCGTCACGACGGACGTATTTGCTTGTCAATTTGGATTTAGGTTCTAGTTACACTCCACTTCCGACACTTCCGATAAGTTGGACTTATGCCGTTGGTTGCTTTTACTTCGGGGGGTAACACCCCTCCTTGGGGTGAAAAACATACGTTTAAAATATAAAATACGTTTAAAATTATAAGCAACTTTTGTTCTACAAAGTTTCTTTATCTATGTTAATAATTTTCAAGTCATTTCTATAAATGTTTATTTTTTAACAAAAAAAGAACAACGTTTTCAGACGGGTTTTTCGCAAATAACTCAAAAATAAGTATTTATCGAATTAAATATTAGATATCGAAAAAATATTTGTAACAAAAATGTAGTTTATAAGGTACAAAAAAATGGTGTACTTATTCATGTAGTCTGTCGACACGGTAAAAGCACAGTTGAAGCTCATGAAAATTATTCTTATTCGTCCAGTTCCAACTCTAATATTTCAACCTGGAATAACCAAAAAATGAAGCACTTTTCGGGAAAAACTCATTAAATGTTTCAAAAAAGCTTTATTTTTATTTTTTATAAAAGTTTCTTGTACCAAAACTGTACGAGCTACGCTCAAATAAAGTTGGCTCCTTTTTTTGGTAAAAAAATATCGTGAAAAGCTGCCCCCATTTCGCACCCCAAAAAAAATTTATCGTTAGCGCTTTACCATTTACTTTAAATATTTATTGTTTACATGATCTGTACGTTTGACCGGCTCGAAGTTCTTATTTTTGTAAAAATTTGGTTTCAAGTAAAAAAGTTTTTTATTTTGGCAAATGCCTTTTTTCAAAATAACTTAAAAAGTAGGTATTAGTGATAAGAAAAATCTGAAAGAGTAAAGAAATGTAGGTCTTGCTTTTATAAATATTTTGGCTTTATTTTGTTTTTCGGTAAGACAAAAATTGGTTAAGATATGGCTGTTTAAAATTTGCATATATTCGTGATTAGTGACTCGTTCAAGCTCTTTCAACTAGAAGCCTTTTAAAAGTAAGCACTTTGAACCGGTGAAACTTACAAGTCATATAAAAAGTTAAGTAATTTGTAAGGCGATAATGATTAAAAATAAAAATGTATACCATTTCTAATCAGTTGCAATGCGAAGGCAAAACAATCTTATTTTCTTTTTTCACTAAGAATACGGAGCGCAGTCCAGCACTCTGAATCGACGATTTTTGACTCTTATTGGAGTCTCATCAGAGAGACGTAGGCCTGCTGCTCAATACTCTTAGTGACCAACAACGAGAGTTTATCCCCCACACCGCAACTGACGTGAATGGATTAGGTGACTAGCGTCATCTGGCAATTGAAAGGTAAAGTTTTCAATCCTAATAGCGGCATTAATAATATTGAAAAATATTAAAAATATTACTAAAAGATTTTTAAATTGAAAACTTATTGGTCCATTTCCCTGGTGACACCTCCAAGGCTTCTACAATATGCAAACCAAATGGATGCTGCAGTGAAGACAAAAGGGAAATAATTCTACACTATGCAATTCACAACCCCCATCTGCAGCTTGGTAAAGTGCCAACGGAAAATGGACCTAGTTACTCTATAGGAGTAATACTAATATAAAAATAAAAATGTATACCATTTTTATTCAGTTGCAATGCGAAGGCAAAACAATCTTATTTTTCACTTAGAATACGGAGCGCAGTCCAGCACTCTGAATCGACGATTTTCGACTCTTATTGGAGTCTCATCGGAGAGACGTAGGCCTGCTGCTCCATACTCTAAGTGGACCAATAGGTTTTCAATTTAAAAATCTTTTAGTAATATTTTTAATATTTTTCAATATTATTTATGTCGCTATTAGGATTGAAAACTTTACCTTACCGATAATGATTAGTTTCATTTGGGGTGCTAAATAGGGGGAGATTTTCACAATTTTTTTTACAAAAAATGGGATTAACTGTATTTTGAGTGTAACTAGCTTAGTTTTGATGCTAGAAAGTTTTGTAAAAAATAAAGCTTCTTTCTTTTAAACGCTTTAAAAAAGTTCTAATCAGTTTCCCCGAAAAATATTTCAATTTTGGGTTATTTTACGTTGAAATATTCGATTTGGAATTTGACAAATAAGAAAAACTTTTCATGAGCTACAACTTTTCTTTTACTGGGTAGAGAGACTTCATTTTTGATTCATTTTTTTATAAGCTAGATACATTTTTCCTAACAATATTCTGTTCGCTCAAATACTTACTCTTTGAACTATTTGCAAAAATTCGCCTAAAAACATGGTTTTTTTGTTGAACAATAAACATTTTTACTCATAAATAACTCAAAAAGTCTTGAGTTGACCACTTCGGTGGTGACACTGAAAATTACACGGTATCGCCATATTTTACGTTCATTTACTGGGATGTAAAACATATAGGTATTATATGTCTGAGGGGCCCGACAGAGTTTGTTACGCCACTGCATGTGCTTGCTTTCAAGCGATGGCTATCGTCGTATTAAAAAGCTAATGAAAGGTTTCTCGGTCGGCAGCTACATAATATGAAACAATTCCTCGACAGTTCGATCTGTCCATTGTCTAATGCTATGCAGCCAGAACAGGTTGTTTTCTTCCAACCCAGCGTTTTGCTTCAATTTTGCCCTGAATTATCAACGGGAGTAAGCGATATTTAGGTCCTCTCATTATATGACCGATGTTGATCAATTCAACCTCTTTCTCATTTTTATGATGTTGATCAATTTTCGCTCTGCTTTTTGTGCATGGGCTAAGCATGGTCTATAGCACACGTTCATTAGGTACAGTCGGAAAAATGAAAGAATACCCATGAAGGATCACATCAATAACTTATTTTGTATTTGCTGTCATTTTCTATAAATAACAAACGTTTGTTATAGAAAAAGAGAGCATGCGACGGTAACACCACAACTCGAACGCTTCTAATTTGTTAAGATTTTTTATTTATATAAACCTGGACAAGGTTTCACATCCATAAAACAAAATGGCCCAGACGTAACACTTCAATACTCTTAGACGTATGGCCAATGACAGACTTATACTGCATGTTCCGTGCGTGTTCGGGAACGATTAACTTAAATTAAAATAAGTGTAAAAACAACAACTTGTCAATAATATATTTATTTGTGTCGGTAAAATAGCCTGAATATTGTTCGAAAGAGGGTTTGTTATTCTTTGCGAGTGTGGTGGTGTGTCCGCGCCGGGTGGTTGCTGTGACTATACTGAAAAAAACACATGTCTGTGGTTGTACGTTGAAGAATAATTTATCGACATAAAGAGGCTGGTCCTTTATCTGATGTTTTAATAGCTGAAAACATTTCTGTCAAGAAGCGTCCTCGAATGCATTCAAAAAGTGATTCATTGACATAAGGTCTGATAAGGTTTACTATTTAATGGGGAATTTTTAAACTGAGACTGAACAGGCCATTACCATCTGGTTTCGTTTAGAAAGAATTGTGAATTTTAAATGACCCATATTATTTTCGTTTAGAAAAGAAAGTTAATATTTAAAATTGGCAATTAAAAAAAATAATAAATGAAGCGTGTCGCTATACTAAACAATACAGAACGCCAGTTAGTAAAGCGTTTTCGTGCAAGTTCTATTCTGGTCGAAATTTCCTCATCACTTTCAACCCTGCACTTAATCCAGTTACCCAGATATCTAAAGTGTTCCACCCTTTCGAAGATTTTGTAATCTAATTTTAGTAGTGAGTCGAAATTTCCTCATCACTTTCAACCCTTCAGTTAATCCAGCTACCCAGATATCTAAAACGTTTTACCCATTCCAAGATTTTGTTATCTAATTTTACTAGTGAGTCTTCGATATTAATTTATCCGACCACCATCTATATGGAATAGTATCAGAAGCACTAAAAATTGGAGGAAATATACTACTTGAAAAAATTAAACAACTTTTCAATATCTGCCTTCACAACGCCAATATTCCAACAGACTGGAACAACGCTACTATGATTCTATTACACAAAGCAGGAGACAAAGCCAATTTAGAGAATTACAGACCGATTAGCCTCCTTAGCCATTTATATAAGTTATTTACGCGAATAATAGTTAAGAGAATCGAAAGAAAGTTAGAGACTTATCAACCAAGAGAACAGGCAGGATTCCGAAAAAATTACCGAACAAATGACCATCTACAAAGTATAAAAACCCTGATAGAGAAAGTAGTGGAATACAATAAACCCCGAGTTCTAGTTTTTATCGATTTTCATAAAGCCTTTGACACAGTTGAACTTAGCAAAATATTACAGGCGCTTAAAGAATGCAGGCTAGATTATAGGTATACAAAATTATTACACAAAATATACTTACAGGCAACAACCACTGTCAAATTACATACTAACAGTAATCGCATAAAAATAGAACGGGGGGTTAGACAAGGAGACCCAATGTCACCTAAACTTTTTAATACGGTCTTAGAACATGCTTTCAAGAGTTTGGATTTGATGACAAAGGGAATAAAAATAGATGGAGAATACCTAAACAACTTACGTTTCGCCGATGATATAGTCATAGTAGCTGAGGATCTAGGTATGGCAAGAGAGATGGTACAAGAACTCGTTGTAGCTACAGAAAATGTAGGTTTAAATATAAACATCTCAAAAACAAAAATAATGATAAATTTGGTAGCCAACCAGAACATCAGTATTGGTGGGAAGGAAATAGAACTCGTAGATAGATATAAATACCTGGGACATGAAATTACGATTGGCAGGGATAACCAGACTCATGAGCTGAAGAGAAGAATCGGTCTTGGGTGGGCAGCATTTGGAAAACTGAGAGAAACTTTTAAAAGTGAGTTACCCACATGTCTAAAGAGAAAGGTATTCAATCAGTGCGTCCTCCCAGTCTTGACGTACGGATCAGAAACACTTACCTTAACTAAAGCCTCGGCTACCAAACTAAGAGTCACGCGGAGAAGAATGGAGCGGTCAATGTTAGGAATAACTCTGCGAGACAAAATCAGAAACGAAGAAATCAGGAGAAGAACAAAGGTGACTGACGTCATCGAGAGGATAGCCAGGTTGAAGTGGAGATGGGCAGGACACGTAGCCAGAATGACAGATGGGCGATGGACGAAGAGGTTATTGGAATGGAGGCCAAGAGAAGACAAGAGAAGCGTCGGTCGACCGCCTACAAGATGGACTGACGACTTAAGAAAGGTAAATAAAAACTGGATGAGGGCGGCGCAGGATAGATGGGGTTGGAAACGAGGGGAGGAGGCCTATGTTCAGCAGTGGACTTTTGAGGCTGGATGATGATGATGATGACGATCTATTTTATTTCCTTTGCGTTAATTGTTACGCCCTTTGCTGTACATTCCTTGTTTGCAGCATTCAACAGGATTTGAAGGTTTTCTAGATTATCTGCCAATATGGCGGTGTCACCTGCGTATCTGATGTTATTAATAATTTTACTACCGATTTTAACACCTTCGCGACGATTATTTAACGCTTTCTCAAAATTGGTTCGAGTTCTAAAGTTGGTAAAATATACGATACCTATCTATATTTTTTTCTTTGTTCAGCGTCATGGAGCAGCATGGAACATTTGCCTCCATTTAATGCTTGTTGGAGTCTCGGATATTTCTCAACTAACTTTCTTAGGAATTTTGTTCGTCCCAACTACTCCGCTCTACATAATAACTTCAAGAAAATCTTATCTACGCTGAAAACGTATATTAATGTAACATTACAACGATTTTAAGACTGTTGACCTCGTTCACTCCATTCTTATTCGGATTTGTAATGTTGGAAACGATTTAAAAATTAGTGATTTCTGTTATCTATTCCTACATTTATAGGTACTAACCAACTTTAGGTTTTAGCGTGACACGGTATTTTTGTCGTTTAAAAAGGTACAAGAAAATGTAACTAACAAGATCCTTTCCCATTTTTAGTGTTCAAAATAAAACTGTGAGAAGAGTTTGAACCTTCGTACTATTAACATACGAGTATGTTTTCTTCGATAAAACGAAGAAAACTGGAGTATTTGGGTCACCTGATGAGAGGTCATAAATACGCATTACTTCAAAATATAATGCAAGGAAAAATAGAAGGAAAACGGAATCCAGGCCGTAGAAGAATGTCGTGGATGCGGAATTTGAGAGAGTGGTTTGGCTGCACCACTAATGAACTTTTTAGGTCAGCTGTAAACAAAGTCAGGGTAGCCTTGATGATTTCCAATCTCCGATAGGAGTGGCTCAAGAAGAAGAAGACCATTAACATCGTATCGAAGACGAGCTAGGTAGTTATCAAAAAGTAATTAACAGAAAATTTATCGTTTCAACAAGTAAATATAAATAAAAGTTTATTTATATACAAGTTAAGTTTTTGTGAAAGTGGTACATAACAAAAAAAAACAGTAAGTGATATATGGCATATTATCGATTTTTCACGTACATTTTGAAATAATAAATATTTCATTGTATTATAATATACAATAATTGTATATACCAGTAACATTTTAAACACATTCTCAATTTTATTGCGATTTATACTGACAAAACTGGAGTCGGTTTTCCCAATAGGGGGACAGGGCCGCACTCACTCTTGCGGGTGATACCTGTTCTTCTAAAACGATATCCACCGAAGCAAGCATGGATCAACAATCTCAACAAAATCAAATTTCACCGAAAAGCTACTCAGCAGTAAAAAATACCCCACTTCATGACTACCTAATCCCTCTTGGTAACATTATTCAACCTAAAAATATCATTTTCGCCTCCCGCCTTTCCAACAACCGAGTTTGCATTTATCTTGCGAACAAAAATATGCTAGATGAGTTTTTAGATAACCATGGCCAAATCACTATCCGAGGAGAACTTTTAAAGGCTAGACGACTTATAACACCTGCCGAAAGAATTGTTATGTCACAAGTATGCCCGTCCATTCCACACTATGTCCTTGAAAAAGAACTGCAAAAAATCGGTCTACATCTTGTATCTCCCATAACATTTCTAAAAATCGGTGCAAATCTTCCCGAGTATAGCCATATCCTAAGCTTTCGACGGCAAGTATATGTTAACCCTCACAATTTAACCATCCCAAGCGCCGTAACAATAGCATTCGAAAACACAAACTACACAATATTCATTTCTCAAGATGGAAACGTCTGCCTCAAATGCAAAAAACCAGGACACGTGGCAGCAGCCTGCACCGAACCTAAAAATATATCTGCGACACAACAAACTCCACAAAGTTCTATAACTTCAAAGACTACAACTGTAGCCGATTCGGCTGCAGAAACAATAACAGCATCAATTCCTACGCAAACCCTTACCAGTACGAATAACCAACCTAAAACGTCTGAATCTAATTAAGCTCCAACCACATCATCACACCAAAGTACCTTTTCACAACATACTGAGTCAAAATTTCCAAATGTAAATACAGAAGTGACCGAAAACAAAGAAACTCATTTAAAACGCTCTATAAGTGAAGTCGCCTCTACAAAAACCGATATTGCACTTCAAAAAAACCCATTTGTAGTACCAAAACCTACAGCAACTCGAAAGAAACCAAAGACATCTAAGCTTGAAGAAACAACGCATTCGAATGTATCCATTTTTAGCATGTTACATCCAGCCAAAACCTTTATCACTAATCACGAACCACCATTTCCGCTGAACTGTGATCAATTATTCATCCTCCTAGAGAGCATAGCTGGCTTATCGAACCCCATAATAAAAATCAATGACTTCACTTCTGATTTGAGAGGTCTCAGTGACATGTTAAAGAAAATCCGTCCCTACTTAAAAGAAAGATCAATAAAAACAAGGCTGACCAACTTGAATAAAAAAATACTTGCTCATCTTGGAGAGGTGAGCTCCGGATTAGAAAGTGATGCATCACAGTCATCATAGATTAGCAGCTGGTTTCTATCTATTGTTATATTCTCCTTTTTACTTTCAACGAACTATTTGCTCTGTATCGTGACCTAAAACATGCAAACCTCTTAAATATTTCTGTTTCTCACCGACTCGCCCAACTCTCTCCTTGCAATACAGCATCTGTATCCTAAAAGTCCTTTAGAGAAACTAATAAAAACTGGACTACAAATTGCACAAGAAACCAATACGACTCCGAAATTTATATGGATCCCCTCACATATAGGAATTATCGGCAATGAAGAGGCAGACAGAAGTACTCGTAAAGCAGCAATCAAGTGCGGAATGTGAATTAGTGCGCAAGTGTGTATGTAATGATCTCAAAACGTTTTTTTTTTACAAAAAGTGATTGGTCATTTGAGGGTCCAAAATATCAAAGTGAACGTTCAATAAACAATCTACCAAACACCCTACCAGCTTTATCAGGAGAAAACTGTCCAGTGAAAGACTTACTATCTAATCTAAATCAATATTTTTGTACCAAATCTAGCTATTTGTTATTTGTTGAAAATCATTGTTAACCTTTGTTTATCTAGTAATGCCGCTATTAACCTGTTGGTGGATGCGGTAACTTTTCTTTAATAAAAAAAAAAAAAAAAAACTGTTTCGAATTTACGCCAGTCAATGGGAGCAAGAATGGGATATTACCTCCGGATTCTATCCTACTGTATGGATTTTAATGAAATTTTGAGCCTAGCCTCTACTTATATCCTAATTCAAAGTCTACCCTATGCCGATGTGTGCTTTTATCTGCGGGGTGGTTCCCACAAAAATTTTTGGTTAAAATTACCACGGAATTCGCTAGAGAACCTAATTCTATGCAAAAATTGTTCTATAATTTTTTTTTAAAACTCAATACTTTTTGAGATATTCGTGGTTGAAAATTGGAAATTTTCATTGAAACATAATACCTTTTTGAACGGTGTTTTGCGAATACCTTAAAAACTATGAATCTAACTAAAACAACTATAGTAAACATTTTTGTAGGTTATAAAAAAAAACATTTGCCTTCATAAATGTTCTAGTTATAATAAAAAAAGAGATATGGTAGGTGAAAATAGTTTATTTTTTGGTACATTCTCAAATTGGTGTATTCAACTTAAAATAACAGAGAAACGGTCGATTTTAGGTGTATAATGCTACTAATATCTTTTGTAGTGCTTGAAAAGACCTTTAAAACGAGCTATATTAAAGGTCCATTACATTAATACTAAGCGAGATATGTTGTAAACAAAATTGATAACTAATGTATTTTAAGATAAAATGTGAAGTAATTTTAACCCCCATCCACGAAAATGTAAATGCGTCGTTTTCCTTCTACAATACCTTTTATTATAGTGTTATTTCTATGTTCAAAAAGTTGGACGGGTTCAAAATGAATGGTTTTTGAAAAAAAAAAGATCAAATATCGAGCGCATTTTTAAATTTTCTTAAAAATCTTACTTTTTGGATGGAGTTTGGTAAAAGTCCCTGTAATTTATAGTTTCCAAAATATAATTTTTCAAATTTCGCCACTCACAGCGATTTTGGGACATTTACCTTATTACTTCGCAAACATTGTTCTGTAACTTTTTTCTACGCATCTCTAGGTATATGCAATGGTACATTTAGTAGAAAGAGAAGTCACTTACCTTTAAAATGGTGTATTGTATAAGGTTGTATGACTAATTTTAAGCAAGATATAGTTTTCCAAAATTTTATTCTTTTAATGATTTTTGATATATTTTACGATTATTTTTAAATGTCTCATTATAACTTTTTTTATTGTATGTAGGTATATACAGGGTGTCCAGAAACTCTACCGACAAACCAAGACAGAAGATTCTTCAGATAATTTTAACACAATTTAACCAAATTCACTTAGTACGAAAATGCTTCCTAAGGGAGCTAGAGCTCTTTGAAGATGGCGTCTTGTAATGAGTTTTTCTTAAATACCACCAGAACGCTTCTATTTAGAAAAACAAAAATTGGTACGCTTATTTATTTCCAGAGATAAATCTATTTCATCCATTGCGAATTTCTAGTACCGATCATAGGCGTCCGTTTTGGGTAGGGCAACGGTTAATTTATCGCAAAACTTTTTTGTCTTTAATTTTTAAGCATTTTTGACTCTGAATTATTAAATTATGAAGTATTATAGTACTATAAGGTACTTTTGCTTTAAATCGCTAGGATACACCGTTTTCTAGAAAAATCGATTTGAAAATTTTTCGTTTTTTGAATAAAAAAAAATATAAAAAAAATTATTTAGAAAGACGAAAACTGGTAAGTACATTTATTTATATTCCAGACATGAATCGATTTTATTAATTGCGCATTTCTACTACCGGTCATAGGCGTCCGTTTTGGGTAGGTCAACAGTTATTTTATAGCATAACTTTTTTGTCTTTAATTTTTAAGCATTTTTGACACTAGATTATTAAATTATGAGGTATTCGAGAACTAAAAGTTACTCTTGCTTTAAGTTAGTAAAATAGATCGTTTTTTTTTGAAAATTTTTTTCAATTTTTTTTTTCAAATTTCAAAAACGAAAAACTTTCAAATCGATTTTTCTAGAAAACGGTGTGTCCTACCGACTTAAAGCAAGAGTAACTTTTAGTAATAAAATACCTCACAATTTATTAATCCAATGTCAAAAATGCTCAAAAGTTAAAGGCAAAAAAGTTATGCGATAAAATAACCGTTGCCCTACCCAAGACGGACGCCTATGACCGGTACTAGAAATTCGAAATGGATGGAATCGATTCATTTTTGGAAAGTAAATATGCATACCAATTTTCGTTTTTCTAAATAAAAGCCTTCTGGAGGTATTTAAGAAAAACTAATTACATGACGCCATCTTCAAAGAGCTCTAGCTCCCTTAGGAAGCATTTTTGGACTAGGTGAATTGGGTTAAATTGTCTTAAAATTATCTGAGAAATCTCCTGTCTTCGTTTGTTGGTAGAGTTTCTGGACACCCTGTATATTGTGCAATAATACAGAAAACTTATTTTCTTTAATTTAAAATGGTGTATTGTAAAAAATTCTAGGACTATTTTTAAACAAGATATTCTTTTTCAAAGTGTGACATATACACATGCAATAAAATTTTATCAATAGTGTACGAGGTATGTTAAAAAATATGAATTTCGCTCACGAGTAAAGTACCTTTATATTTCACAATACCGAAAAGTGTTATTAAAAAAAGTTATTTTGAATTAAAAATTATGTTATAATATGTAATTATATTCTTCTAATCGAAAAAAATAAAAAATTTTAAATTTTTTCTCAAATTACGGATACCCCTGGATAGCCTACGGATATCTTCTTCTTCTTCTTCTTTAAGTACCGTGCCCAAATTTTTAGGCGTGGGTAGCTTCCACAACAATTTGCCGATATCGTTCTCGATCTTGTGCGGCATGTAACAATTGATCTGCTGATAAGCCAGTCCATTGACGAAGGTTTCGGAGCCATGAATATTTCTTTCGACCAATTCCTCTTTTTCCATCGATCTTTCCATTGAGTATTGACTGCAGCATCCTGTATCTGCTACCTCTCATTATATGCCCCAGATATTCAAGTTTTCTCTTTTTTATCATCTTCATTAAGTCACCTTCGCCTTGACCTACTCTGTTTAAGACTTCTCTGTTTGAAATGCGTTGAACCCAAGATATTCTGAGCATTCTACGATACGACCATAGATATCTTCTTTAAAAATAGTCCTAGAATTTTTTGCAATACACCATTTTGAAGTAAAGAAAAGATGCTTTTTTTATTTTACAATGTTTATACCTAAATATACAGGAAAAAATGTATAATGAGAAATTTAAAAAATAATCATAAGAAATATCAAATATCATTAAAAACATAAAATCTTGAAAAAGCATAACTTGCTTAAAATAGTCGAACAACCTTATACAATAGACTAATAGACCATTTTAAAGGTAATTGACTTCTCTTTCTACTACATGTACCATTGCATATGCCTACAAATATGTAGAAAAAGTTACAGAACAATATTTGAGAAATAATGGGGAAAATGGCCCAAAAATGCTGTGAGTGGCACATTTTGAAAAATCCTATTTTGGAAACTATAAATCGTAGAAACTTTTGCTAAACGTCGCGCGTCGTTTTAAAGAGCAAGGATGGAAGTTATTTTTCGCTGAAGCAATGCCTATACCTATCCCTGTGGAAAAAAGTTATGGAGCAGAAAACAGAATTGCTTTCTTTTGTGTTTTTTTTGCTTTTCTTTTGGATATATTTTTGTAAAAAAAATAATTTTGACTTTCTTCTTCTTCTTCTTCTTCTTTTATATAGGCAGTACTGCCTGTTTTTCTTCAACGGTGCCTTTCATTCTGCCCCTAAGTTGTCATTTCATCTTTTCCTTGGGTGTCCTATACTTCTTCGGCCTAACGGTGACTTGTCCCTGGCTATTCTTACTATCCTTGATTCAGACATCCTGCTTATGTGCTCATTCCACTCTTCTTTTCTGTTCTTTACCCAGGTATTTATATTGTCTACTCCACATATGCGTCTGATTTCCTCACTTCTTACCCTATCCTGTAGTCCTTTTCCAGCAATCCTTCTTAAGATCTTCATTTCGTTGGTTTCCAGATGTCTTCGTGTTTTGCTTGTATCTGGTCTTGTTTCGGCCGTGTAAGTCATAACTGGCCTAATAACTGACTTATATATTCGGGCCTTTGATTCCAATCTTAGGTGTTTGTTTTTCCAAATTGTGTCGTTTAGGCATCCGGCCGTTCTACTGGCTTTAATTATTTGGTCTTTTACCTCTTCTTCGATATTGTTGTCGGCTGATAGATTTATTCCCAGATATTTGAAAGTCATTACTTGTTGTATAATTTGATTGTCTAACTCCAATTTGCATCTTATTGGTTCTTTGGCAATTACTAAGCTTTTTGTTTTTTGGACTGATATTTTCATATTCATTTCTTTTGCGTTAATGTTGAACTCGTGCAATAATCTTTGTAGGTCGTCTTCGCACTCTGCTACTAACACGGTGTCATCAGCGTAACAGAGTATTTTTATCTCTCTATTGCCCATTTTGTACCCTCTTTTTTTCTTCACTTGTTTTATTATTGCATCCAATATTATGTTAAACAGTAGAGGGCTTAGTGAATCTCCTTGCCGGATTCCTGTGTTTGTTTCTATGGGTTCTGTTATTATTCCATTGACTTTCATCTCTATTTTATTTCTTACATATATGTTTTCTATCAGTTTTATGATATCCAGTGGTAAATTTTTCTCATATAGAAGGTGTATCACATCTTTTAATTGGATTCTATCAAACGCTTTCTCTAGGTCTATGAAACAGAAAAAGGCTGGTTTGTTATATTCTAATGATTTCTCCGCTATTTGCCTTATCACAAAAACTGCATCGTTACATGATCTTCCACTTCTAAATCCTTGTTGTTCATCCGATATATTTATGCACGCCATTATTTTCTCCATAAGTATTTTTGTTGTGAGTTTCAGTATAGAGCTCAGTAAATTTATCCCTCTATAGTTACTGGGGTCTGCCCTATCACCTTTCTTAAATAACGCTATCATTTGAGTGGTTCTCCATTCTTCTGGAATTCTTCCTGTACTTATTATTTTACTTATAAGGATATTCAGTTCTTTGTGAAGTCTATCTCCTCCGTACTTTAAAAGTTCATTAGCTATTCCATCTTTCCCAGGAGCTTTTCGATTTTTCATCTTTTTTAAGGCGTTCTTTATATCTTCCTCTTTAATTTCTGTTTTCTCATCCGATTCTAATCGTGGTGTTTCCAGTTCTTTGTGATTAGCTGTTTGATAAAGGTTTTTTAGGTAAGTTGTCCATGTATTTGTATCAATATGTTTTACTTCTATCAATTCCTTCATCTCTGCTCTTTGACCTCTTATCATTTTCCACATTTCCCTTTGCATCCCATAAAAGTCGTGCTCCATCTCTTTTGAAAATGCTTCCCAATGTTCTGTTTTCTTCCTTCTTACTATTGAGTTTAATTCATTTCGTACTCTTTTCTATTCTTCATATGTTTGTCTCGTTCTTTTGGACTTGTATTCTAGGTAGATTTTCTTTTTTTCTTGGCATTTTATTTTTATTTCTTCACAGAACCATGGAGTTCTCCTTTTCTTTCGTATATGTTTACTTATCTTACGTTCTCCAAGTGCTTCCGTTGCTGCCATTTTGATATTATCTCTGATCTTCCTCCAACTTTCTTCTATGTCTTCATCCGGTGTAATGTAGTTTTCATTCAGTACTTTTTGCCATCTTCTCTGGTATAGATCTCGTGTTGACAAGTCTCGTAGCTGTTCTACCTTTATTCTTGTCTCACATTCAACAGGGTCTTCTTTCCTGTTTCTTTGTAGCTCTATTCTGATTTTTCCTTTTGACTTTAAAATATGATATTTCGATAGTAGTCGAGGAAATGAAGCATTTTGGCTCGCAAGTTTTTCGTCCAGCATGGATTTACTTCAAATTTCCATAGAAGGTAGGGAATAGCCCAAGGATCATTTTCTATATCATGCCGCTGTACGCTAAAACCTTGGGGGTGGTTGCCACCCCATCTCGGGGGCAGGAATTTTTTATTAAATTTTAACCATGTAAATCGAGGTAAAAAGTTAATCTAAGAAAAAAATGTTTTTTACATTTTCTTCGTAAAACTAATAGTCCGTTCTTTACCGGTAAAATATTGCAAAACCTCTAAATTTTAAAGAACCGCTTGGATTGACATGAAATTTGGCACACACATAACTAACAAGTCAAAGAAAGAAAGTGATATCGTGCCGATATGTGCTTTTGCCCTGGGGGTGCTTTTCACCCCCTCTTGGGGGTGAAAAAATATTCGTCCAAAGAAAGTCAGAAAATGGATAAACTGGCTAATTTTAAGTAACTTTTATTCTATAGAGTTCTTTCACTAAGTCAATACTTTTCGAGTTATTTGGCAGTGAATATGTTCATTTTTTCAACAAAATAACCATGCTTTTAGACGGTTTTTCGCAAATAACTCAAATAGTAAGTATTTTGACGAAAAAACATTCTTAGAAAAAATATAGCCTGTAAAAAATTTAAAAAATGGTGTATACATTACGTCTCTACACCTAGTAGAAGCAGAGTTATAGCTAATGAAAAATAGGTTCATTTTCGTCAAATTTCAAATGGAATACTTTAACGTGAAAGAACCAAAAATGAAGCACATTTCGGGGAAAACTCATTACTCAAAACTCAAACTTATTTAAAGTGGTTACAAAAAGCTTCATTTTTATTTTATAAAAAAAATTTCTAGCATCAAAATTAAACAAGTTACGCTCAAAATAAAGGTAGTCCCTTTTGGTTTTGGTAAAAAAATCGAGAAAATCACCTCCTAATTAGTATCTTAAATGAACGTAATCGTTACGACTTCACAAGTTTCTTAACTCGTGTATATATTGTTTATATGATCTGTAAGTTTCATCGGTTCAAAGTCCTTATTATTGAAAGGGCTGTAGTTAAAAGGAGTTGAACGAGTCACTGATCACGAATGTATGCAAATTTAGAAACTCCAAATCTTAATCAATTTTTGTCCAACAGAAAAACAAAAAAAAATACATGATATTCAAAAAGCAAACCTGCGTTTTTTTGTTTTTCGAGATTTTTGGTATCTCTAACAAATTTTAAGTTATTCTGAAAAAAGCATATTTTTCAAAATTTAAATTTTTAAAAATTTTATTTTGAAACCAATTTTTTTCAAAAATAAGCACTTTGAATCGATGAAACTTACAGATCATATAAACACGACATAAGTAAAATAATTTGTGGAGCGGTAACGATTAATTTCATTTAAGTTGCTAATTAGGGGGTGGTCTTCCCGATTTTTTTTTGCAAAAACAAAAGGCACCAGTTTTATTTTGAGCGTAATTTGCTTAAATTTAATGCTAGAAACTTTTTGTAAAAACAGAAATAAAGCTTTTTTTAAACGCTTTAAAAAAGTTATAATGGGTTTTCCCCAAAAAGTGCTTAATTTTTTGGATATTTCACGTCGAAATATTCTATTTTGAAATTTGGTGAATATGAATTTATTTTTCATTGGCTATTACTCTGGTTCTACGAGATTCAGATACCTAACGCGTACACCATTTTTTTACTTTTTTATAGGCTATATTTTTGCTAAGAACGTTTTGTTCGACAAAATACTTACTTTTTGCGTTATTTGCGAAAAAAACCGTCTAAAAATGTGGATATTTTGTTGAGAAATGAACATATTCACTCGCAAATAACTCGAAAAGTGTTGACTTGGCGAAAAAGCTCTATAGAACAAAAGTTTCTTAAAATTAGTCAGTTTACCCATTTCCGGACTTATTTTGGACATACATTTTTTCACCCCCAAAAGGGGGTGATAGTCACCCCCCGGGCAAAAGCACACATCAGCACAATATCACTTTTTTTCTTTTACATGTAAGCTATACGTATGCCAAATTTCCTGTCAATCCAAGCGGTTCTTTAAAATTTAGAGCAAAAACCGTGAAAGGTTGGACTATAATATTTTTCGAGTTATTCGAGCTTGAAAGTAATAGTTTTTCGATGAAAAAATCGACTTTTTAGAGGGTTTTTTGAGAATACCTCGAAAAATATGCATTTAATCAAAAAAACTGTAGATACCAAAATTGTATCATTTATTAACACAAACCAAATTCTTTTTCTATAATATCTTTAAGACCAATACAAATCGAGATACGACATGTTAAAAGTCAGCTTTTTTCGTCAAATGCATAATTTGAAATATTCAAAGTAAAATAATGGAAAAACTTTACATTTTTCGAGGAAAACTTAAATAATATTTTTTTAAGTATATAGTTAGACCTTTCAACAAATAATAATAAAAAGTCTCTAGTCTGAAAATTAAGCGACTTCTGATCAAAAAAATGTCGGTACCTGCTTTTCTCTATGAATAAATCAGTGCAAACAACCCCCTAACGACCCTCCTGATTAAAAATTGGTCTTCACCTTTCTGTAATTCCTTTTATATTTGTATTACCAATACACCCAAGAAGTTTGACCTATTTAAAAGGCCTAATTTCAGAAAAATTGGTGTTTAAAGAAAAATTAATTTTTTCGAATTTCCCATTTTTTACCTTTTACTTCCAATTATCTTCGAAAATACTGGAGATACGAAAAAAATTATGGATTACTAAATTGTAGCTTTTTTAATAACTAAAATTTCCTTGTGCATAAATTTTTATTATATTGAACAGTTAGTGAGATATAGCTGTTTAAAACCTCTATTTACGAGCAAACACCCCCTTATTCAAGCCCTTTAAACCCACCCTAATTAAAAACTAAGGAATCTTACGGAATTTAGTTTACAGAGTCTGATAACTCTTCAAAAATCCTACAAACTCATTTTTGAAACAACTTTTTATCGCTAAAAATGAAGGAGCTATGTTTATAAAACCAATTTTTTTTCGAAAAATTCGGATAGTCCGCTTATGGATAATTTTCAATGTATGTATAATACCACAGAACCGGTTCGTATACTGGAAGATGACTAAAAAACTATTTGTATTTGTATTTGTACATATTTGTAAATTCGTATTTTTGTGTAAATAAATGTTTTTGTAATTCTTTTTTTCTACTTTTTTTCTGTATAGATCTATTAAAATAGCTACTTATAAAAACTGGAATGTTATTAAGGGTGGTTTTTAAGGGTTGAAATATTATGATATTATATCCTAAAGCATAAAACAACCATTATTTAACCAATCAAAACTAAATATTATCAATATTAAAATTTACAATGTTTTTATATAATTTTTGAAAATAAGGGGTAGTTTACACCCCTAAAAATAGTCAACGCCCTTAAGCGTGATATAGAATATGAAGTACATAGTGAGATGATCCTAATCCCAAATTTGTATGTAAATCGATGCAAGCCGAAATTATTCTTTTAGGATAAGTAAATTTTTTATATATAGCTCCAACAAGGGTGGTTTTAAGGGTTGAAATATTATGATAGTATATCTTAAAGCATAAAAAAATCATTATGTAACTAATAAGAACCAAATGTTGACAATATTAAAGTTTAAAATGTTATTTTATAATTTTTTATAATTAGGGGTAGTTTTCACCCTTAAAAAACCAAAAGCGTACAACGGCTCAATATAGAAAATGAACTAGAGGGTGTAATGAGCCTAATCCCAAATTTTTGTACAAATCGATGCTGGACGAAAAAATTTCGAGGTTGTGCCATTTTTTCAGCTTCATTTCCTCGACTATAGTAAATTAAACCGGGAACAATTTTCCTGTAGACGGCTTTGTACCAAAAGTGCATAGAACTCACCCTAATTCATCCTGTGCCTAGAGACTAATTTATCCCTTTCTCAAAAACGTACCGATTTAAATGGTAGCACTCTGCGTTTTTTTTTCAAATTTGGAGGTTCATTGACCTTATGAGACAATAAAATCCCGTTAACGTTCTAGTTCCTTTTAGCTCTCTTATTTTGAACATAATCAATAGCCTATTATTTGATGGAAAAAAATACAGTTCAAATTGAGCAATGACTCTAAAAGTATTACTGAGACTCTGCTCCCTCGATTACAAACGTTAAACGATGGTTTGCTGAATTCAAACGTAGTCGTACTGACAACAATGATGCTGAGCGCTCAGGAAGGCCAAATTATGCAGTTAGTCCCGAAAACATCGAAACAATGTTGAAAATTATTAACGGAAAACCGCAAAGGAAAGTTGCAAGAAATATCTGACACTCTAAAGTTATTATCATCATCATCATTTGGCTCTACAACTCTATGTGAGTCTTAGCTGCGTTTACTATTTCTCTCCATTGTTGTCGGTCCTGAGCACCTATTTCCCATTGTACTCCCATTTTGCGTAGATCACTGGCTACTCCGTCCTTCCATCTCTTTCTTGAGCGACCAACTGACCATTTGCCATCGGGCCTTTCCCAGAATGTGGCGTTCGGAAGTCTTTCGTTACACGATTTTAGCACGTGACCCGCCCATCCTATTCGGTTTGCTTTAATGTGACGTACTATGTTTCCATCTCCATATATTGTCTGGAGTTCATCATTGTGTCTTCTTCTCCATTCTCCTGTTGTCTCTTCTCTGCAAGGCCCATAGATAGTCCGCAGTATCTTTCTTTCAAGTACCAGTGATTTTGTTGTTTTCCGCTGGTTCAGAGTCCATGTGTCGCTTCCATACGTTATTGTGGGACGAATTATTGTCTTATATACTCTCATCTAAAGTTATCAAAGGGTAGCATTTTAGATGTTATACATGAACGTTTGGGTATGACAAAGCTGTTTTCCAAATGGATGTAGCATTTTCTCAAATCAGATCAGAAACAACAACGAATTGATGAATCTTGGTGCTTTTTAGACATGTTTAACCGAAAGAAGTCAGAGTTGACAGCACCCCGAGAAAGTCGTCTAGAGTGACCAAAGACGCAAAAAAGTACCGAAAAGTAGCTTTATAGTTTTAGTTTTTTTGAGCCAGCAAGGGATTAATTTCGTTAATTCTTATTTTTAAATGGGGAATAGGGGTCGTGTGCTAGCTCATTTAAAGGGTTATTCAATTCTGTCTTCAGTAATATAAACATTAACATAATTATTTATACAAGGTGTCCAAGAAAAAATATTTTAATTAAATTAATTGACACAAAAAGAAGAATGTATGTAATTTATTTAATTCAAAATACATTCCACTGCTGTCACAACAGAAAAAAATGTTTTTTGATAAATAAACATTGCTTTTCGCTCTTAATTTCAATGTTCAAGCTGCCACCCAGCTACCTCTTGGTAGGCTGAATATTAAATTTAACCGAAAACCAATATTTATTTGTCAAATAAACATTTTTCTCTGTTTTATGTCAGGAGTAGAATGTATTTTAAGTTAAATAAATTACGTACATTCTTCTTTTTGTGTCAATTAATTTAATTCAAAATAATTTTTCTTGGACACCCTGTATAAATAATTATGTCAATGTTAATATTACTGACTGGCAACGTGGCATTGGAACGCAAATAAAGTGTTTAAATTTACTCCTGCATTTTCCACGAATATCGCGTGGTGTAGTGAAATTTAAATACAAAGCAAGTGCGAAACGTAAATTATAAAAGTGAAGACGTTCTATTGGGACAAAAAAAGTGGAAATAGACAAACATAAATAGAACAGCGTTTTTTTATAAGGTAACGATTGTGGGTGATAAATAATAAACATTGGAACACTACAAAAAGCTAAGCGGTCAAGCAGATAAGAAAACCAGTATACCAGAGGTGAAGTTCTGCTTGAATTTTAAGCAGTGTTGCCGGATTTAAAATAAAAAGAACAATCTACAGTAAATAAAAATAAGAATACTTTCGAAAAATAAGAATATTTTTGGTGCGTGGATAAGTGGACACACCTCCGCGTGGTTGAAACGGGTGTGGCTCATTTTACGCTACGTAACAAAATAGTAAAATTCTAATCTCTGAGATTGGATAAAAGCGAAATCTTACTAACCGTCGAAGTGAGAAAGATTCTAACGCTAGCCTAGAGATTTAGAAAAATAATCCATAGTCGAAGAAAAGATGGAGGAAATGATGAAAAAGATGAGTGAAAAATTAGATTGTATGGATAATAGAGGCATAAGAATAGAACAAAAACTAAATGAAGTGCAAAATGATTTACAGCTCATGAAACTGGAAATCGCAGAATTAAAAGCTGAAAATATAGCATTAAAATCAGAAAATAAAGTACACGAAAAAAGAATAGAAGATCTAGAAAGAGAGGTAAGAAAGAAAAATATTATAGTATACGGTATAACAGAGAAAGAAGGTGAACAAGAAAATGATATGATAAAAAGTATACAAAATATGGCAATTAAAATCCAAGTTCCACTAAATGAACACACAGACATAATAGACATAAAACGCGTTGGTATACAAAGAGATCCCCTAAGACAGTTACCGAGACCTATACTACTGGAACTTAAAAGCGGTTCCAAAAGAACTGAAATATTGAACCAATCGAAAAGACTAAAAGGAACAGACATTTACCTAAGTGAAGATTATTCCAAGGAGATACAAGACCAGAGGAAAATACTGAAACAACACTTAAAGGAAGCAAGAGAAAGGGGTCAGAAGGCATCGCTAAATTATAATAAGCTAATAATAAACGACAAAACATATACTGTGGAAAGCTTAGGATACAAGAGGACACAAAGCGAAATGATGAATACTAAAACACCTCAAGGAAAACCCAGAGGAAGAACATATACGGAAAGATCACCAGGAGATGACGAAAATGAATCAGAAAATATGGCGAAAATAACCAAGACAGCACATAATTCCGACACAAAGCCAAAAAACTGAGATTGTATGTAAAAGTAGCACATAGTAAAGAACAAACGACTAGTATCACTAAAACATACCGGCAAACGAATAAGGAAAACGCATTTATGGAATGTAAAGAGACTGTAAAGAAAATGAATGAAAACCTGAAAACGAAACTAGCACGGAAAAAGAACAACGAATCAAACAAAAGAAAAAGAGATAGAAAAAGAAAAACCAAGAAGAAAAATAGAGTAAAAGTAGGAACCTGGAACGTTCAAACATTATTGAGACCAGGAAAAATGGAAGAGGTAGCAAGAGAAATGCAAAGATACAGAATAGACATACTAGCACTACAAGAAGTACGATGGAATGGAGAAGGAAATATCAAAAAGAAAAACTACACAATATACTACTCGAGAGAAAACAAGCAAGGAAAAAAGGGTACAGCGTTCATGGTTAACAGTAAGATTAGGGACAAAGTTATAGAATTTAAAGCGATAAATGGACGAATGTCGTATATAAAAGTAGAAAACAAACAAGCCAATATGACAATCATAAACATATATGCACCCACAGAAAATGCACCAGAAAATGATAAAATTGAATTGTATGAACAACTGGAAGAATTATATGAAAGATTACCCAGAAATGATATAGTACTAATGGTTGGTGACTTCAATGCAAAAGTAGGCAAAGAAAACCAGTATAAGGAAGTAGCAGGGAAAGAAACTATTCATGACGAGACAAACGATAACGGAAGAAAATTATGCCAACTAGCAGCAATAACAAACAGTTACATTATAAGTACAAACTTCATGCACAGAAGAGAGCATAAAGTAACATGGTTGATACCTGGCACAACAGATGGCAATCAGATAGATCACATACTAATATCCAAAAAATGGAAAGCAATAATGCACGATGTCAGATCATATAGAGGAGCAAACGCGGACACAGACCATTTTCTAGTAATAGGAGAAATAAAAATGAAGATAATTAAAGCAGAGAGAACAAGACAAAACAAAAGAAGATGGAATCTGGAGAAGTTAAAAGTACAGGAACTAAGAGAACAATATGAGACAACCCTAAAGGAAAACCTAACACAAGCAAATAACACAGAGGACATATGGAAAAATATAAAAGAATCCATTTTGAATTCAGCTGAAGAGGTGCTAGGACAGAGGGAAATAAAAAGAAGGAAAGAGTGGTTTGATGCAGAATGCGAAAACAAAATCAAACAGAAAAACCAAGCAAGAGATAAATGGATATCAACTAAAGAAGTGCATCATCGAAACGAATATAAAGAAAAAAAGAAAGCAGCCGATAATTGTTGCAAGAACAAAAAAAACTGTGGATCGAAGAGCTGTTAAAGGAACTAGAAATGAATAGTAAAGACAGCGCCAAACTATTTGGATACCTAAAAGCTCAACAAAGAAAAGGCAGACCAGTAGTTAAAATTGACAATAGATCATGGGAAACACACTTCACAGAACTATATAGATGCAAAGAAAGCCCGGAAGAGGAGGTAGGCGCAATGGAAGACATTAGAGATAATGAAATAGGGATGCCAACACATGATGAATATTTAGCCATCATTCAAAAAATGAAACAGAAAAGAACACCAGGCCCAGATGAAATTCCCAATGAACTAATTAAAAACGGAGGGGAAAAGTTATTAACAAGCATCTATAACCTAATAGTTAGAATATGGGAAGCAGAAGAAATGCCCGAGGATTGGAAAGAAGGCAGAATTATACCAATATTTAAGAAAGGAGAAGTAACAAACTGTAACAATTATAGAGCAATATCTCTACTGAGTACAACATATAAAATTTTAACAGCCCTCATCAAACAAAAACTTAATCAATTCACAGAGAAAAAAATTGGGGACTACCAGCAAGGATTCAGAGAAGGCAGATCCACTACAGATGCGATCCACATAGTTACACAAACAATCGAAAAATGCCACGAACACAACATAGAACTCCACATCCTCTTCGTAGACTTCAGACAAGCCTTTGACTGTATTGGAAGAAACAAATTATTTATTGAAATGAAAAATCAAGATATACCAGCAAAATTAATCAGATTAACAAAAATGACCATGGATGGAGCTCGAGCCAAAGTAACAACAGAAGAAGGTAGCACAAAATCAATTGCAATATAAACAGGAGTGCGACAAGGCGACTCCCTGTCAACCACATTATTCAACATAGCACTAGAAGGAACAGTCAAGGCCAGCAAAATTAAAGGAACTATAGCCCACTCCTCAACACAAATAGTTGCATATGCAGATGATTTAGTTCTTATGGGAAGAGACAAGGAAAGATTAAAAGAAGCAGTAACAATCCTGGCAAAAGAAGCACGGAAAAGAGGTCTAGAAATTAACGAAGGAAAAACAAAATATCTACTCTGCTCTAGAAGAGAAGATAACAGGATGAGAGAAATCAAAATAGAAAACTACACTTTTGAAAGAGTCCAACAATTTAAATATTTGGGAGTAATAGTGAATGGCCAAAACAAGAGAAGTGAAGAAGTAACGGAACGAATACTAACAGGCAACAAAACATACTGGAGATATCATAGGCTTATGAAGGACAAGAACTTATCCAGAAATACAAAACTGAAAATATACAGAGTTGCAATCAGACCAGTAGTTACGTACGCAGCTGAGACAATGTGCCTCACGGAAAAAGATGAAGAAAAATTGAGAATATTCGAAAGGAAAATCCTCAGACGCATTATGGGCCCGATAAGAATGGACAACGGAGAAATGAGAAGAAGAATGAACCATGAACTAAGAGACATAATGAAGGGAGAAGATATAGTTAGATTTATTAAATCACAGAGGCTGAGATGGCTGGGACACATAGAAAGAAGGAAAAACGACCGACTGATTAAGAAGATCACCAAATGGAAACCGGCAAATGAAAGACCAAGAGGAAGACCCAGAGAGAGATGGGAGGACCAGGTCATGAGAGATATCAAAATTCTGGAAGTGAGAAACTGGAGGGAACTATGCACATATCGAAATGAGTGGAAGAAAATAGTAACGAAAGCCAAGTCATATAACAAACTTTGACAACATACAAGTGGAATGCGGAGTGATTCACCGCAATAAGCGAATCTGAGAGCTCTAAGTAAGAGCGGCAAACATTCCACCTGGAATGAAAAGCCCTGATGATGATGAATATAAACATTAACATAATTATTTATACAAGGTGTCCAAGAAAAAAATATTTTAATTAAATTAATTGACACAAAAAGAAGAATGTATGTAATTTATTTAATTCAAAATACATTCCACTGCTGTCACAACAGAAAAAAATGTTTTTTGATAAATAAACATTGCTTTTCGCTCTTAATTTCAATGTTCAAGCTGCCACCCATCTACCTCTTGGTAGGTTGAATATTGAATTTAAGCGAAAACCAATATTTATTTGTCAAATAAACATTTTTCTCTGTTTTATGTCAGGAGTAGAATGTATTTTAAGTTAAATAAATTACGTACATTCTTCTTTTTGTGTCAATTAATTTAATTCAAAATAATTTTTCTTGGACACCCTGTATAAATAATTATGTCAATGTTAATATTACTGAACAGAGAATTGAATAACCTTTCAAATGAGGTAGCACGCGATCCCTATTCCCTATTTAAACATACGGGGTGGGGGAAATGGAAGGGAGGGGGTTGACAAATTACTGATGTATGTACCGTAAAAATGTGTCCATCTTAGATCAAAAATCGACCAGTTTCTTGATTTCCTTAAAATCTAATAAATACTGCCAAATATCGAGGTGGACTGTTTTCTTTGGCCCACTCTGTAAATATGTATTGGGAGCATTTGAAGTCCAAAATCACAAAGAAAAGGCCTCATTTGTTGAATAAAAAATTGCTGTTTTGCCATTAGAATGCACCGTATCACATGTCAAAAAAACGATGGTAAAAATGCACGAATTTGAATTGCTTCCACACCCACCTTGTAGTCCAGATCTGGGCCCAGCAGTTACCACCTCTTTTCCGATCTAAAAAGAATACTCCGTGGGAAGAGATACCACTCCGATGAGGAAGTAATCGCCGAAACTGAAGTCTATTTTGAAGGTAAAGTAAATCGTTTTACAAGGGCGACATTGAAAAATTAGAAAAGTGTTGGTATCATTGTATCGCCGTTAAAGGAGTATATTTTGATGAATAAAGAATAACTTAAAAAAAAATTGTTTTACCAGTTAGATCCGGAACTTATTGACAGACGTTCATATTTGTGTTTTACTGTAGATATTGTATAATTGTATACTTTTACTATATTATTATTGATTTGCATTTTGTATGCCTTTATTTTCATTATTCAGAATTATGTATTAGTACTCCATTCACGGTTAATTACATACTGTTTTTGTGCTATTTTTACTGATATGTCATATGCCGTCATTTGACGGTTTCTTTGCGCATGGTTTATCTCGTAAATATATCTAAGTACATTTATTGGGTTTCGTACCTTTGGTATTATGGTTACTCTTCTCACAATTTGAAAAACGAATTTTTTAATATATCTTCTGTTGTTTATTTGACAGTATCCTAAACGATGGTACAATGCGTCTATTACATTTCTCCAAGTTTTACATTTACACCACAATGAGCTGGAGTTTCGTCTTTCTTACTGAAAGCATCTCTCATTGGCTATAAATGGCTCCAAACTTGTTTTCAGAGCAGGTACAATATAGTTTCTAGGTGCCATTTCAGAATTATCGCTTGTTAAATTTATTTCGATAAAAAACGGACCAATTAACTGAATATTTGATTTGACATATCCGAAACGAAAACAATTAATGTGAAAAGTTTACGTATAGGAATTAAAACACCACACATAACTAAAATATTTAGAACAAAAACTTAATTTTGGAATGAGATTTAGATTGAAATCATTTATGTAGACAAAATTAAGACATGCCTTAAAAGGATTTAAGAAAATTTAAATTAAAGTTTATTGGTAATTAATTAAGTAGAATCAAAACAATATTTATTATTGTACATATAACACTATCAGTAGCATTACCAATTTTCTCCTGCCTAATTTTGATTTTCAAATGTAAAATCACTGACGTTTCAACCCTTGATCTTCCAAAATGTTGGTTACTTTAATTTCGACGCAGATCAGAAATGGGATAAGTAGGATTTACGTTTGCAGAAGTAGGATAAGATTCGTAACTGGCGAATGGTACATTTTAATTGTCAGAACTGGAATATAATTTCAATTAGGAGAAACGAGAAAAAGAAAATTTTTTAGTCGAAATCATATCTGTCAGACTTTAATTTATATCGGCGTTACAACGTTAAGACCTTATTACTTGGAGCGATATTGTTTTTATAATGGATGAAATTTTACTCGGTTACGATAAGAGAAACTTGAAATTAGTAAAAAATGATTACGAATCTTTTAAATTAGTTTTCAATTCTGAAAACTGACAGTTCCCAAAAGTTCATGGCCACCAAGAAATAACGGAGAAGAGAAATCAATGATGATTGAACGTAAGAGATTTAATACAAGTACGGTTAACAATATCGGAGAGACCTGTAAGAAAACCATGATCTCGAATACATTTTTTTAGGGAGAAGTTTTCTACCTAAAAAATGATAAAAACCTTGAATTATCCATGTCTGTTTGAGCGTCTGTCTGTCTGTCCGTAAACACAAAACCCGTGTTATTAGAACAGATAGAATTACAAGCGAGTGTCGAATGAAAGCTTATAATCCAAGGATGGTACTAAAGGTGAGAAATTTGACTTCGGACTTCCGGTTTCAGAATTGCGACCAAGAGTACCTACTATTTCTAAGTAAATAGTACAAACGATATATTATTCGACGCGTTTTAGTAATACGAGAACAAACGTGTACTTCCGATTTTTATATCACTTTCTGTTAAAAAGTTATGACCATAAGTTTGGAAAAAATGACTCAAAATTAGTGAAATCGTATATCAATTAGCGCAAACTTACACGAAGAGTTTACACATCGACTTCCGGTTTTACTTCGAGTCACGTTGGGTGAAAACCTAGGACTCATAAAGCCCAATTGCTTATTTATTTATTTATTACATTCTTGTAACAACGCAACAGATATATATTATGCTAATTCTAAGGCAAGAGTTAAAATTGGAATCAGACTATCCAAGAAATTCCAAACCAGCAAGGGTCTGTTATCTCTCATCGACATTATTTAAGATTTCTGCTTTTTTTTCTAGCGCCGGCCGACTCCACTAATGAAGGTTGGCTATAACCATTACAAATTCGTTTCCATCTTCTGCTTTTCTGAAAAGCGTCTGAGTGTTTAACCTGGTCTAGTCATGTTTTTGAGCTAGGATATTTGTCGTATACCAGGACCCCTTTTTCCTTCGATTTTACCCTTCATAATCAGCTGTAATAACTTGTACTTATCATTTCTATTTTCTGTATTTAATGGTGGTCAAAAGTTCTCTGTCTCTTTCCATTCTGTGTAACACCATTTCGTCCGTAATATGATCGGTAAACCGTATATTTAAAATTCTTCTGAATAACCACACCTCAAAAGCTTCTAGCTTTCCCACTAAGTCAACATTAACAGTCCAAGCGCCGACACCATAAAGAAATATAGAGTGGATCTAACATTTTACCATCCGATATCAGATTTTCACATTGAGTCTATGGTTACTCAGAAATTTCCTCATCTTCAAAAAGACTGCTCTCAAATGCTCTATTCTTAATCGAATTTCTGATTTCGGACTTAGATCTTCCGTAATCCAGACTCCTAAGTAATTAATTTTGTCCACTTGTTCGATATCTTCATTTTTATCTGGATTCTTTTTATGCATTGACCCCTCTTGCTGATTACCACGGTTTTAGTTTTCTTTTTGATTATTGTTAAACCAAACTATTTATACCAGGGTAATAAGCTAGAAATAGACCATGTTCGGGACACTCAAAGATCCAGGTAGCTGACTACTTTTTTAGTTATTGTATACCTATAGGATGAAAACCTACCTGTTTCCTGCCTAGAGTTCGAGTCCGTCTTTTAATTATTAACAATTTAGTGCAAAAATCGCGATTTTTTCGATTTTTTGCACCCCATTCAAAAGCTAAATGGTTGACATAAAATTACAAAATTTAGTTTTTTAGAACAGTAAAAAACCTTCAAAATGCCGATTCTTGAAAGTAAAATAGTTAATTTGTTGCTACGCTAACTGCAAAATAAGTGAAAATCGTTATTTGTTAATAACTTTTACTAAAACTACCTTAAAACTTTAGTGTTTCACGCAAAGTTGGGTATTGGGGTACAAACCCTCAAAATTTGAGACCGATCCATTAATTAGTTTAAGAGTTATTCTAATTGTTTATCCCAAAGACCTTTATTTTGTAATAACATAAGACAGGAAATAATGAAGATAAGGCAATTCTGCGTATGCTAAATGAAAGTAGAAAACTGATGCTATCAAAATGTACTAAAAAAAGATAAAAAATTATCTAATATAGTCAAAAATCCTAATGCCAAATTTGTGAAGTTTTGTAGTTTAAAAACATTTAGAATAACTTTAAAAATATTGTCTGTAGAAAAGTTATTTTACGTATTAGAAAAGCTGGTATTTTACAAGAATTTTTAAAAATGTAGTTTAATTGGTGACTAGTCGTGGTAAGTGAAGGGGGAGCTGAATCAATCATACAGTAGCAGAATTCACCAGAAATACTCAACAGAAATCACAGTATCGCCTTATAATTATACTACGTGTTTTATCAAGGTCGTCATGTCATATTACTGGATTGTCAGGAGAATAATTCTGGATCAAGAGTATTATTGTAGATGGAGTAGCAGGTTTTCGTTCTTTTTAGTTTTATGTATTTAAGATAACGGATCTTTTATAAAAGAAAGATCTTTTATAAACGAATCTACGTTTATTTTCCAATTAAATGTAAAATCAGCAAATAATTTATAACAAAGTATCAAAATAATTAATAAGTCCAAAATGACACAATCAATTACTATGGGTTCGTTAGAATATATCTTGAGAACATTTAAATAAATAGATAGCAGAAAAAGTAGCTAAATAGAATAATTCAGAACAAGAAAAAATACAATTAGAGATATCCCCATTTACAAAAATACAAAAAGTAAATCTGTTTAACCTGAAAAGGATCAGAATTTACGTCTTACCCTAAATGACATGTCTATCTGGAAGTAGGATTGCTAATTTATCTCTGAAGAAAAATACTACATAAATATTTCGAGAGATTAATTAAATTATTCTCGGAAAAGTATTTCCAGACGCTGGCTCAAAATATATAATATTAGTTTAGACGCGCGCACCCTTTTTTTTACACTAAAAAGATTCGTTGATCTCGATTTAGTTTATAGGCGTTCAAAGATAGTTATTGGTAGAAATAAACAAACTCACCCTGCGCTGTGGTTGCTTCTGGTTGTTTTTTCTTATCTGGCCAGATAGGTATCCTTGTGTAGCTGTTTGAGGTAACCTACATACGGTTTGCGAAAAACTGTTTTATAAACACATAGATACGCGCACTATTTTACGCACTTTTGGCTCAGTAAAGCCGGTAGAATTTTTTTGGCGGTAAATTTTTCACGTGGATGACGCGGACCCGTTAATGAGAAGTGTTTTTAGTTATTCACTCCTCGAGATTGAAGAAGAAAGTGATCGATGCAACGTGGTTAAGTCTTTTCGGGAAGGGAGGAACGCTTCGCGCCAGAAAAAATAATACTTATATACGCCGCTAGAGTCTGCGGTTCACTTAGGGGTTATTTTACGAGGGAGCGTCTGAAATTATTATTTTGGACGCTGGTTAAAATTTGTATTTTAACATATTGCCGGGGGGCGCCATGAGCGAGTACGCCTCTGGTTATGTAGTAGTGTTAATAATATAGAAAGTGAAATATAAAAATTGAAACATTCTGAGATACCCTCGTAACAACTAGTGATTTTTTTTTTTTTTTTTTTTTTTTTTTTTTTTTTTTTTTTTAGCTAAGTAACATATTTATTATAATTAGTATCTAACGCATAAAGGATTGAAAATCAATAAAAATTAATGAGTTTACCTAAATGACTAACCTAGAAAGACAAAAAATTAAATAAAAATTACTGAACTAGTAATTGCATGGTAATACTGCAATCTTTCTAATAGCTCGCAAGTAGTCGCCGTTGGAGGAATGAACCCTGACTGTGCGAATGAGATTGTCCCTACCAGGGAGTACCTCGGTCACTTTTGCCAATGGCCAAAGTAGAGGAGGTGTATTGTCGTCTTTTAATAAGACAATATCACCTACTTGTACAGGATTGGTAGGTACCGTCCATTTTGGTCGGTGTTGGAGAAGATTCAAGTAATCCACTTTCCACCGTTGCCAAAAATTCTGTTGGATCCGGCTCACTTGTTGATAAATAGTGAGACGGTTTTGAGGTATATCAGAAAGTGTAGGCTCAGGAGGTGCAGTCAAGCTCTGTCCTACTAAGAAATGACCTGGGGTCAAAGCTGTTAGGTCATTGACGTCATTAGAGAGTTTGGTAATAGGTCTAGAATTAAGGATAGCTTCAACTTGACAGAGAATTGTATAGAATATCTCAAAAGTAAAGTGGGAATTCCCAATCAACCTATATAAATGGTACTTAGCACTCTTGATGCCAACTTCATGTAGTCCGAATTGAGAGGGATTACGAGGAACGCCAAACTTAAATTTAATAAAATTCTGGGTACAGAAGTCTTGAATTTGACGAGTATTATCCTGATTTAGAAAAAATTCATGAAGTTGTTTTAATTGATTACGACCACCGTAGAAGTTGGTCGCGTTGTCTGACCAAATGATGCTGGGAGTTGACCTTCTAGCGATAAACCTCTTGAGGGTAAGAAGAAATGCATCAGCAGACAGTCCAGTGACCAGTTCTAAATGAACACATTTGGTGGTCATACAAATGAAAAAAGCGATATATACTTTATAGAGTTTAGCATTTTTTAAAGGCGAGGCTTTGACAAGAAAAAATCCACCATAGTCAATGGAGACTCTTTCGAAAGGTCGGCTAGATAAGACACGATCTGGATGAACATCTGCCATTTGTTGAAAATAATTAGGAGTCATGAATCTAAAACAATTGATGCAATTATGAATGACTTTCTTGGTTTGTCGAAGACCATCAAGGGGCCAGTATTTCAATCGTATATGAGATAAAGTGGTTTGTGCGCCTGCGTGGCACAGCTTTTTGTGTTGCTGTTCAATCATCAGAGCAATAATACGATTCTTAGAAGGAAGGAGAATTGGATGCTTTTGTGAATAGCTTATGGAAGCGAAACGTAACCTGCCACCTACTCGTAACAGTTTATCATTTTCATCGATAAAGGGATTCAGGGCTCTGATGGCTTTATTGGAGACAGACAGCCGTTTGGACAATTCATGAATCTCCTTAGTGAAAGAAATGGATTGAATATACTTGAGAACAAGGCAAGTAGAAAATTCAATTTCCTCCACGGAAAGTACATCAGTATCTATAGCAGTGTGATTTGATTTTGCTTTAAGATTGGAAACAAATCTAAGAACATAGGCTAGGGATCTTTGAATTTTTGTGAAAGATGAACAACGATTAAATAAATCATCCAAGGTGTCATTTGACTGAGCAGTAACAGTGACATTTAAGGAAACTTGATTTTTTCTTAATTCAGGTAATTCCCCATTCCATTTTTTAATCTGAAATAGTGAGTAATCGATTTCCGGTTTAATTAGAAATTTCGGACCATGAAGCCACAGATCAGTAAGTTCAGCATTAGAACAAATAGATTTTGCTCTGGAGGGCAGATCCGCTGGATTTTGTTTCGACTCAACGTGGTGAAATTGATAAGATTCACTGAGGGAACGTATCTTTATGACTCGAGACTGTACAAACTGATTGTAGAGAAACTTAGATGTAGTTACCCAGGTCAGGGCTATTGTACTGTCCGAGAAGAGATGAGTTTCAGAAATTTTTAAATCTTTCTGTAAGATACCTTGTGAGCGGTGAGTTAACTGGATTCCTAATAGAATGGCGGACAGCTCTAATCTTGGGATAGTTAGTTTGTTTTTTAGGGGAGCGATTTTTGTCTTGGATGTGACAAGTCTCACCGAGACGGTAGAGTCGTCATAAGTGACTCGGAGATACACGCAGGCAGCGTAGATGTCCTGAGAAGCATCACAGAAGGTAATAAGCTGAGTTAAGATAACCTTTTTATCTAGGACTAAGCATCTAGGAAATTTTGTTAGATTTATGGATTGGAATTTCGTTAGAAGAGATTGCCAATCAGAAAGAATTTTATCATTGGTAATGGGGGTGTCCCAATCTAGTGACAATGACCAAATCCTTTGCAACAGAAGTTTTGAATATACAAGAGTTGGTGAAAGAAGCCCTAAAGGGTCGAATAAACGAGAGACATAACTAAGAATTTTTCTCTTAGTAATTGGCGATGTTACCTCGCATACAGGAGGCTTGAATGAAAAAGTATCCTGATCAGGTGACCAAATAATACCTAATATCTTGTCTGAGGAACCAGCCAGGCTTAACTTAATTTCTGGAGTTGGAATCAACTTATGTTTTTTAAGAAATTCTGGATGGTTCGAGCTTAATTTATGGAGCTGAAAGCCGTGCTTACTCAACAAGGAACTTAACTGAAAGTGGAGAGTCTCAATTTCTTCTAAATTGTTACCACCAGATAGTACATCGTCCATATAGGTAGAGTTGAGCAAGGTTTTTGCCGCAGATGGATGTGAAATTGCATGAGTATCAGCAATGTGTTTTAATACACGAGTGGCTAAGAAAGGGGACGAGGATAAACCAAAGGGTAATCGGTTGAAACGAAAACACTGAAGTTTGTCATCCTGTTTATCCCTCCATAGAAAGTTGAGAAGGAAAGTTTCTTGTTCATTTATGGAAATTTGCAGAAACATATGCTTAATGTCAGCTGCTAGTATATACGTGTAGTGGCGAAAAGTGATTAAGATATCAAAAAGTTCTGGTTGCACCGTGAAGCCTTTATCTAGAACCTGATTTAAACAAATACCTGATGTGGACTTGTTGTTGGGATCAAAGACAATTCTCACGGGAGTGGTGGAGCTTGTTTTTATTATAGGAAAGTGAGGCAGAAAATAATTGAATTTTCCGTCAAAATTTCTTACTTGAAGAGGAACGTCTGAGACTAAACCTTGAGAATGGTAATCTTGAATAATTTTAGAATAGCTTTGCAACAGGACAGGGTCTGAATGCAATTTTTTCTCCAAATGAAAGAATCGTTTTTTAGCTGTGATAAAGGAATTTCCCATGTGTAGGTCATCAACAGAGTGTTTTAAGTTTAGATTAACTTGATATCGACCTGAAGGCAAAATCTTAACAGTATTCAGAAAAAGTAATTCAGATGGATGATTTTCAACAGATTCAGAAATGGGAGGGTTGACTTCTTCGGATTCCCAGAATTTTTGAACAATCTGAGAGAGATTTTCATCAGCGGTTTGAGATTCAGGCGATTCTGGAGTAGAAGACAGTGTCGTACATGTAACCAAATTATTTACATATTGAGAGGTACCATGCTTGCTTTTTATACAATTTTCAGGAATGCGGCCAGAGATGATAAAACCGAATGTAGTGTTCTGCAGAATTGGTAGACCAGTACCTAAACGAATAATTTGACCGAGTATAATATCTCCATAGTAATCAGCACCGAGTAAAATATCAATGTCTGAAGTGATATGGAATTGAGAGTCAGCAAGTTCCATTTCTTGTGGAATTTTTAGTTTGTTGGCAATAATTGGCAATTGTGGCAGACAGTTTGTAATTTTAGGTAGAATGGAACAAGAAATGTCCAACCTTGAATCATTTGTGGAAGAATAGATAGTCAGATTAGCGGTTGATTTGGAAACAGAGACAGTTTGATTTACTCCGGTGATCTGTAACTGCTTGTTAAAGGTGGGAGTGCTTAGCTGATTAATAAGATTTTGTGTAACAAATGTAACTTGACTTGCTTGATCGAGAAGCGCCTTTACATAAATTCTTTTCCCACTGGGGGCAAGGAGGTATACCTGTATGGTACTTAGAAGGACAACAGGTGTGTTGACCGTATTAGCTGACAACACGTGTGACATAGAAGATTGAGATGGGTGCGTGTTGTCTCTATCCTGATTTTGTGAAGAAGAAGGTCTATTATTTGAATTAGTTAGTTCATTGTACGTGTTTGGATTTATTGGATCACGTTGGGGAGAAGAAGAATTTTTTCTCATATCAAAATGTAAATAGCTATGGTGCTTGCCACCGCAGTGGGAACAAGTTGTCTTACTTAGACATTTTGGAACGGAATGACTTGAACCAAGGCAGTTATAACAGAGATCATGTTGTTTGACGAACATGCTCTTGGCTCGTGGTGTGAGTTCTTTGAAATCCCTACAGATGTAGATGGAATGGTTACCTTTACAGTAGGGGCATAGTCTAGACTTAGAATTATTGAAGGAGTTCGTTTGTTGGTTGTCGTGTTGGTTATTAGTGGTGTGATATGAATGTCTTACTTCCTTGGAAGTTTGTGATTTGTAATTATTTTGGGACTTGGACGAAGAAGAAGATTGCAGATTTTCCAAATGGTTGGCTCTGATATTTATATTTGCTAGAAACTTTGAAAACTCTATGACCTTGTCAGCATCAGGGGCAAATTCCATTGAACGCAATGTGGCTTGGTCAAGCTTCTGTGAAGTAATGTGAATTAGGATTAAATTTAATAATTCATCGGATGTCTTATTGAGATTAAGCAAAGCCTTGTAGCTATTTGAAACAGAAATATGAAATTCTCTTAACTGGGAGGAATTGGCATGATTGTTCAAGGGTTTAGCTTCAACAATGCCTGAAATTAGATCTCTAATAAGAATGCGATCATTAGTATATCGAGCTTTCAGGGTATCTAAGGCGATGGTATAATTAGTCTCAATCAATGGAATATTTTCTATTAAGCGGTAAGCATCGTCCCTGAGTAGATTTCTTAAGTAAATAAATTTTTCGATGTTAGTGAGGGTTTCATCTTGATCAATGATGCTGAGAAAGGTTTGGTAGAAGAATTGGAACTCACTTAATTTTCCGGAAAAATTATTGATACGAAGTTCCGGGAGCTTGACAGTTCTCTGTTTGGTGGTGGCATTTTGAGTAATTTGACTAGAAGGAGACGGGACATTGGGATTTGGGACACTAGATATTTCAGATGTTGTAGAACTTGTAGGTGGAGTTAGGAGGCTTTCGAGTTTTTCCTCAAGTAAAGAAATGCATTTATAATATTTTTTTACTATCGGATCTACGTCTTCAGTAGTAGCTAGCTCTGCAGCGAGAAGATTAGTTGCGTCATTATAGGTACGAAAAGCATCTCTGAGTTGACAAAGTATTTCCTTAATCATATATTTAGTTAGAGAAGCTAAGTCAGTTTCTACACTACTACATAATCTAGTTAAATCTAATTTACTGGCAGTTTTGGACCTCGTTAATTTGTTAATTTGTCCCTGTTCCATTGTGATAATTTATTTTAATTGGTAATCGATAATAAATGTTTAATATAAGAATTATTTAAGATATTAAAGAGTCTTTTTTTTGTAAAAATGTGTAAATATTATCAAACGCACCCCCGTATGTCAGTGGAAAATTCTTTAGCGTTGTTAGAGCAAAGTGATTTGTACGTGTTGTGACGTAGGTGGTTTCTTCGTAGTACCACGTGACCGATGGAATATTCCGTCAAGTCGTAGGGAAAGAATCGAAAACGAAAATACCGTTATAAGATGGCGCGCGGCGAGATTTTGCAAATGAATACAAGAATTTTTTCTTTTTTACGCAAATTAGAAATGGCTAATTATCCGGCTAGTAACGAAGGACCACTAGATACTTATGAAGAAAAATACTACATAAATATTTCGAGAGATTAATTAAATTATTCTCGGAAAAGTATTTCCAGACGCTGGCTCAAAATATATAATATTAGTTTAGACGCGCGCACCCTTTTTTTTACACTAAAAAGATTCGTTGATCTCGATTTAGTTTATAGGCGTTCAAAGATAGTTATTGGTAGAAATAAACAAACTCACCCTGCGCTGTGGTTGCTTCTGGTTGTTTTTTCTTATCTGGCCAGATAGGTATCCTTGTGTAGCTGTTTGAGGTAACCTACATACGGTTTGCGAAAAACTGTTTTATAAACACATAGATACGCGCACTATTTTACGCACTTTTGGCTCAGTAAAGCCGGTAGAATTTTTTTGGCGGTAAATTTTTCACGTGGATGACGCGGACCCGTTAATGAGAAGTGTTTTTAGTTATTCACTCCTCGAGATTGAAGAAGAAAGTGATCGATGCAACGTGGTTAAGTCTTTTCGGGAAGGGAGGAACGCTTCGCGCCAGAAAAAATAATACTTATATACGCCGCTAGAGTCTGCGGTTCACTTAGGGGTTATTTTACGAGGGAGCGTCTGAAATTATTATTTTGGACGCTGGTTAAAATTTGTATTTTAACAATCTCCATAAACAATTTTCTCATAAAAAAAGTGCTGACTGAATGGATGATCTATGTTTTCTAGAATACTTTACCCACAATAATACTTGCCTTACATTCAACTGTATATTTAATTTTAGATGTGGGATAACTATAAAATATCCATTTTCGAGAAATAGCATGCTTTTTCAATATTGCGTGTGCTTTCATATTTATGGAAATAAATAAAATATATTCTGTTTCTCTGGCTTTCTACAAGAGTTAGCTTTCCGGGTCTACTTTTTCTGAGTGAATATCATTAAAGAATCAAACAGGGTCGAAACCAAGACAGGGTACGGAAGGATCCAAATCAAAATTTTTATTACATATGCATATTATATTATTCTAAATTGTAAAAATTTAAAACATTGTGATTGGGAAACTATTAGAATAAGAATTTTTTATATATTTTATGTTTAAATTAATCGATTAACCTCACGTTGTAACTTTTTGTGCTTTTTTTATACAATGTCTTTCATCTTTAATTTCATTGTATCTACTGATAATTACATACTTATTTTAGCTTGTCTTGATGAAGCAAATCAATTTTTCGGAAGCTCGATACTGTTGCATCACCAACAAACTACATTGGCTAGTAAATGAGCTAAAAGGGCGCATATCGTCGCACCAGGGCACGGCGAAAATGTAACAATCATAATATGTAGCAACGGACTAGGTAACAGCATTCCGCCACTTATATAGGATAAGACAAAGAGTTAAGCTAGAATGGTATTATAATCCTCCAGCAGAAACAAAAATGATATTGACCAAGAAAGAAAGCATAACAGCAGAAGCATTTTTAGAGTTATTAGATCACTTTTACCGATTTAAAAATGCTGTACCAGCCTTTTTATTTTTGATGGATTTTCCAACGCATTTAGACATGCGACTTGTAGAAGCTGCAATGAAAAAATATGTAACTCTGTTTTGTCTACCTTCCAACACCACCCATGAACTTCAACCACTTGATAAAACTGTCTTCAGTAGTTCTGAGTCTTACTGACATGAAGAGGTGTTAAATTTTTGGGTGAACCATAATAATGAACCTATCTTAAACCGAGCAAGATGTGGGCAAATATTTACGCCGTTTTGGAAAATGCAATGACGCAAAAATACTTCTGGATTTGAAGCATATAGCCATTTAATCCAAATGCTATTCTAGATGCTGCCTTTGCGCGTAGTTGTCTGACACAACGAGATATTAAAATAATCGCCGAAGATTTTCAAGAAAATGCTATAACCGAACTACTAACCAGAACTTGAACAAACTATCAAAAGAAATACAAATTTCTAAGAACAGCAACCATGCAGTAATGGCAGCGGTATAAACCAAAATAATAAAAGTAAACTATTCCCGGGTGCAGAGAGCTGATTACTCACTCACCTTAAACTCTAAAATCAATGAAACTGAAGCGAAGCAAAACAAACCAAATAATACCTTTTATCTCAAAAAACGTTACAGAATCGGAGCTTGGAATGCCAGGACCATGTATGAAGCATCAAGACTAGCGCAAGTAGTAAAAGAAATGGAAGAATTAAGGATATACATTATGGGGCTATCTGAAATAAGATGGCCTGGACAAGGAGATACAACAATATCAAACGGAGGAGTGCTGTTACACTCAGGAAACGATATAAAAGAAGACAGGAGGAATGAATTTGGGATCCTTCTAAGTAAAGAGGCAAAAAGAGGGCTAATAAAATGGCATCCTATATCAGACAGGCTAATAGTAGCACAATTCAATTCTCAAATAAGAAAGATAACCATTATTCAATATTACGCACCGACAGAGGTAAGCGCAGAAGATGAGAAAGAAAATTTCTACCAACAATTAACAGATACTATCGGAAAGGTGAACAAAGGAGATATACTAGTAGTAATGGGAGATCTGAACGCGAAAGTTGGCAAAGACAACAAGGGAGTGGAAACATGCATGGGAATACATGGACTAGGGAATAGAAACAACAATGGAGAGAAACTCATAGAACTTAGCCTAGAAAACAATCTTGTCAATGGAGGAACGATTTTCCCACACAAAGACTGCCACAAAATATCCTGGATATCACCAGATAATAAAAAGCAAAATCAAATAGACCAAATTTTGATTAATAAAAAATGGAGAAGTAGCCTTCTAGATGTGCGAAATAAAAGATCAGCAGATGTAGGAAGTGATCACCACCTACTAATAGCAGAAATAAAAGTAAAAATTAAGACAAAAAGCGGGAGTAAACAATATAACAAACGAAGAAGATACAATATATAACGACTGAAAGACAGTGAAACCCAAAAAATGTGGAGTAACAAAATAAAGTTGAACACCGAAACTGTAAACAACACACAGACAAATATAGCAAACAAATGGGAGATGATCAAACAGGCTGTACACGAAACCGCACAAGAAGTGTTGGGATACAACGAAGAAAAGAAATCAGAGTGGCTAAGTGATAACATTTGGCAACTGATAAAAAGAGGAAAGACTTAAAAGCCGAACTAAATAGAATAAAAAAATTAGAAGATAAGATCAGAATAATCCAAGAGTATGCAGATACAAATAAACAAGTAACAAAGAGCGCTAGGAATGACAAAAGAAAATGGATAGAGAAGATGACGCGCTTAGCAGAAGAGGCAGCCGAAACAAATAATCAGAGAGAGCCATATAGAACAATTAAACGTCTTGCAAATAAGAACTTCAACAGTGACAAACCACTAAAAGACAAACAAGGACAGCTGCTTACATCAACTGAAGAGCAAACACGAACATGGCATGAGTACTACAGCGAACTTATGACAGAAGAAGAAAATGAGCCGCCGTTCCAAGAGGGTAACGACGTAGTGCCAAATGAGAATTATCTAAGGATAAACGAGGAAACTCCAACGAAAAAAGAAATAGCTGAAGCAATCCGGCACCTGAGAAACAGCAAAGCAGCGGGAATGCACGATATCCCAGCAGAACTGTGAAAAGCGGACACTGAGAGAACTGTGGAGCTAATAGCACCACTATTAGCAGATATACGGGCTGAAGAAATCCTACCCACGGAATGGAATAATGGAATTATAGTTAAGCTCCCAAAGAAAGGGGACGTACAGCTATGCGAAAACTGGAGAGGAATAACGTTGTTATGTTCCATAAATAAAATATTAGCATTTATCGTTCATCAAAGAATCAGCAATATAATAGACAAAACTCTCAGAAAAGAACAAGCGGGTTTCAGCAGGGGAAGATCCTGTATAGACCAAATTTCGACGGCAAAAATAATCATAGACGAAACTATAGAGAAGAACGCAGCTTGGATAATGGCCTTTATAGAATAGATATGAAGAGCATGTTAAGGAAGCTAGAGGTAAAATCGGCAGAAGTGGGTCTTAAAATCAACACGAATAAGACAGTAGAGATGAAAATAGGAGTAACTAACTGTAATAAACTATACATCAACCAACAAGAAATAAAACAGGTTCAAGAATTTTGCTACCTAGGCAGTATAAACAGTGCAAAAGGTGGAGCTCAAGCAGATATTAAACAGAGAATACGAAAAGCTCAACAAGCCTTTGGAACCCTCTCAAATATATGGAGATCAACACAGATCAGCCAAAATACTAAAATAAGGCTATTTAATAGTAACGTGAAAACTGTGCTACTTTATGGGAGTGAAACATGGGAAATAACTGACGGAAATGTAAATAAAATCCAAGTTTTTGTAAATAGATGTCTACGTAAAATTCTAAAGGTATATATTGCCCAATACCATAACAAATGTAGCACTATGGAGGAAAACCAAACAAGAACCCATCAGAACAACAATAAAGAGGAAAATATGGAACTGGCTGGGACGCACCGTGAGGAAAGAAAATGCAGTCATAACAAAACAGGCACTCAAATAGAATGCAGTTGGACGAAGAAGCAGAGGACGCCCGACCAAAACATGGAGGAGTACCATTGAAGAAGACCACAAAAGTATGAAGAAAACTTGGGGAGAAATAGCAAGCATGGCCAGAAATAGAGGAGAATGGAGAAGCTTCGTGGATGCCCTATGCTCCTTATGGAGTAACAGGATTGGATATATATATTCCCGAGTGGTGAGACAACAAAAATTAGAAAAAGAAGACTGAATAAAGTTTCTCAAACAGTGACTGATCTGGGACTGACACAAGTGTGCATTTTCTCCAGCGAGGATTATAGTGATGCATAGGCAATGTGTATAAAGCCCTTCCCACATATTTTTACTTAATAAATTACTACAGACATTTATATCTTAACTATACATCTAATAGCATAGGTCAATATACAACTGTGTTCAGATTAAAGTTTTTGCTTTGGTGGCCTGTATTGATGAAATCATAGATAGAGACCCTACAGTTAAGAGAATCAATCTTTGCACAGATAAACAAGCGGCTATTCGGGCAGTAAACAACCCACTCACGAAATCAAAACTGGTGAGGAACTGCAAATATCTCCTCAAAAACCTGGCAAATGACAATAAACTGTCTTTAATATGGGTGCCGGGTCATGAAGATATGCATGGGAGTGAACGAGCAGATATGCTGGCAAAATAAGGCTCTAGACAAACCATTGAAGTCCCAGAAACTTTCTGTGGCATCACAGATGCTACAAAAAACGAGGTTCAGGAATGGCTGATAAGGAATCATAAAAAAATGGAGAGCCACTCAAAAGCAAATCCAGACTAAAAAAATAATCAAGAATATGGATAACAAATTCTCGAATAATTTGATGAAGCTCAATAAACTAGAGATGAAATCGGTCACTGAAAGGGTGATGGGCATTGTCGTTTAAGAAACCACCTATACTAACTAAGTAATGTGAATGAACCATGGGGCAGAAAGTACGATATGGAAGACTTTTTTTTACACACTATCAAAAACTTTTTGAAAACATACACCTGTTTGCCGTTTTGACCTACTTAGAAGTGTGTACAAGTCTTACAGTCTTTTTCAATTCGATATGGAAGAGACTTCTTCTTCTACGGCACTACAGCCCAAAATGAGCCTTGTCCTCCTTTATTATTTGCCTCCACCCTTGCTTGTCTGTGGCTGCTCTTCTCTATACACGGACTCCTGAAATGGCTTGTGCGTCGCTGTTTACTGTGTCTTCCCAGCGCTTTCTTGGTTTTCCAACCGGTCTCCTTCCCTGTATTGTACCATTCAGTGTTCTTTTTGGTAGCCTATCCTCTCCCATTCTTATCAAATGTCCGGCCCATTGCAATCTTTGTATTCTAATGAAGTCTGACAGGGGTGCTTCCTTATAAAGTTAATAAGGTTCGTTGTTGTATCGACTTCTGAAGATTCCGTTTTCCCTCACAGATCCTACTATTCTCCTCAGTACTTTCCTTTCGAATGTGTCGAGTTTGTTTTTGGATGTTTCTTTTAGGACCCAGGCTTCACTGCCATAGCATGTTATTGATCGAATTAAAGTTTTATAGATTCTCATCTTTGTATTTCGGTGGACACTTTTAGACCAAAATATATGGGAGAAGGCAAAATAAGCTCTGTTTGCCTGCGTTATTCTCTTCCGTATTTCTCCACCTTCTGATCCGTCGGCATATATTTCTACTCCCAGGAATGTAAATTTTTCAACCGTTTCAATGTCATCTTCATGTATAATGTTTTGTGGGACTATATTTATTCTCGTATGAGTCATTATTTTTGTTTTTTCTATGTTAATTTCCAGACCTAGCATTTTTGTTTGTGCTTTTAACTCTGCGTATGTTTCCTATGTTCCTGTTGATGTTCTATTCATAATATTAATATCATCGGCATAAGCGGCCAGTTGAACCGTTCGGTTGGTCAGTAGGTCTCCTCGTCCAGTTTGCATTTGCCTAACCGCATACTCCAGTGCCAGGTTAAACAATGTTGGGCCAGCCCATCTCCCTGCTTTAGTCCCTGCGAAATTTTGAATGAAAAAGTCTGTCCGGTGGTTTTGTATTCGTATTCAAAATGGAAGAGACTGCCATACACATACTATGCCGTTGCAATGTGCTAAGCGATGTAGGGCAGGAATTCACCGGTCAACTGAAGTTTGAACCAGAAGAGATCCTTAAAGCACCACTAAGAAAACGATTGGCTGAGGCCACAGAATTTATTAGAGTATAAGGAAAAACAAGGTATGGTACAAAGATATTTTGACCAAGTGGCAACGACTAACGAGTCTGGCCTGATTGAAGAAGAATAAGAAGAAGAATAAGATCTTAATTACATAGTAATTTGCATAGGCAAGATTAAGCGTTAACCAGGTTCCGTTATTTCATAAACATAATTCCGTGTTAATCAAAATCCGACTTAGGTTCCACTGAATTAATATATTAATGTATTTCAGTTTTATTTTAAAATTTATTCTTTACACGCCATTGACGCCAGGCGGTAGACGTCATTTTTGATTTTCCGTATTCAGTTCAAAGTTTCGCATCACAAAGAAAGTTTTTCTTTTTCTTGTGAAAAGTGGATCCTCCCAAATCATTGCTTTAATGCTCCTCACATCAAGATGTTGCATTTATGTATGTTCTTCTGAAAGATGGAAGAATGATCTTGTCGATTTTGATAAAAAATTTGAATTCGAATATTCAAAGGAACATTGATTGCTATAAATTCCTTAGAGTTCTTATGGGGATCATATTAAAGGTGTGGTTAGGATTTCAAAACATTTATTTGGCTCAAGATTTTAAAAATTGAAATTTTAATGTCGTTTTCTTTAGTGTTTAGTTATTATATTATTTATGATTATAGTTAAGATAATTAAACTGTGGCAACTGTTTTGCAAATATTTGTGCTTTTTTACATGTTAAGTTATTATCATGATGTGTATATTGAGTTTTAGTTCAGAGAAATAGGAAAAAATATCCTGCTGGTGACACAACCCCCTCCAGGCCGAAACCAAATTTTTTGAGTATTATGGACATCTATAATCATAACCTATATGTTTCCTGCAGCCGATTTTGATGATATACATAGTTATAAACAAATGAAGATCAAAAAACGGTAAATTTTCGCGTTTTTCGTCTATTACCAAAAAGTTAAGAATTTTAAACAAATTTGAGAGTAAGAAACTCATAAATCGTATAAACAAATTTCAATACGGCGTTCGCTGAATATTTCTATCCTTATTGGTTGCTTAGAAAATTGCAAAATAAATCATAAATTTTAAGTTTTTATAAATATTCATAACTTATGTAAAAAATCAACTTAGAACGTTCTTATTACACGCAATGCTGAGACTTCTGGTGCAATCAATTTCAAAGCAATATTGGTCAAATAGTTGAAAAGTTATGTAATTTAGTTTATCCCAAATTTATTTATTTTACAACTTTATAAGTCAGAAAAGTTGACCCACTATATGGTAAACATCAGCCATTGTTTGTTGAGTACTAATACCTCAAAAATAGTGAATTAGCATCGTTTAAAAATAGTGAAAGTGGTCCAGCAAGAACATTACACTATCCACAAGCTGGGTAAGTGTTTACCAAATTCAAAGTGTCCAAATAGACTATTAATTAGAATTAGAATTACACAAAGACTATATAGACTTTTTATCAGCAATTTATTTTCAAATGTTTTTATTTTATTATTCTTGGGTGCGACTCAATTGCACTAGACAAGAAATATTAATCATCCATTTATAAAAATGTTTTTGGCTGGAAATGGGAACGGATCCGGTCCGCGAATTTACAAAACCTATACCATTTCAGTCATAGCAGCGACTGAATTCGAATAGGGTTTGTATGCAGAATATTAGTTACATATCCTATACCATTTCAGTCATGACAGCGACTGAATTCGAATAGGGTTTGCATGCAGAATATTAGTTACATATCCTATACTGTTTCAGTCATGCAAGTAAAACTAATCAAATATTTACTTAGTGCATTTATTGTTATATCATAAAATTTAGATATGTTTTGAAAATTAAAATTAATAATATATATTTCGATAATATTAAAAATTAAAAACAAATGAGTAATTACTAATGTACGAATATATGTATACAGTATATCCCTGTAAGTTGGAACCATATGGAAAACAGGTCGATTTTTATTTTTAAATTATAATTTTTTTGGCATATATTTCATAGGTACTAGTGACGTCGTCCATCTGAGCGTGATAACGTAATCGATGATTTTTTTTAATAGGAATATGGGTCGTGTGGCACCTCATTTGAAAGGGTGTTTAATTCTCTATTCAGTAATATAAACACAAATATCATTATTTATACAGGGTGGACAAAAAACAATTTTTGAATTATATTGATTGACGAAAAAAGAAGAATGTATGCAATTTACTTCAATCAAAATACTTTCTATCGCTGTCAGAAAATAGAAAAAACTGTTTATTTGGAAAATAAACATTGGTTTTTTGCTTAAATTAAATGTTCAAACTGCCAAGAGTTACGTGGGAGGCTGTTTGTGATTTAATTTAAGCAAGGCGGAATGTTTATTTGTGAAATAAACATTTTTTTCTCTATTTATTGATAGCAGTAAAATGTATTTTGAGTTAAATAAATTACATACATTCTTCTTTTTTGCGTCAATTAATTTAATTAAAAAATATTTTTTTGGTCACCTTATATTGGTATACATAATGATATTATTGTTTATATTACTGAACACAGAATTGAACACACTTTCAAATTAGTTGCCACACGATCCCTATTCCCATTTAACAAAATCATCTATTACGTTATCACGCTTAGATGAATGACGTCACTAGTATGAAATATATGCCAAAAAATTGTAATTTAAAAATAAAATCGACCTGTTTCGGGATTTTTTTCCCAAGTCGTCCATTTTAGATAAAATGAATTTATTCCATAACTTAGCCCCTCTCTGTATAAAGATACTTTACTCTTGACAGAAATTCATATTTTTTGACATCTCTCATATACTATTAATAAAACTTAATATCAGATGATTGCATCTTCGGTTTTAGACCATGCAGAACTTTTTATGAAGAATATCTTTTTTGCGTAAAATCGTTAATAAAAAATTTTTCCATATGGTTCCAACTTACAGGGACATACTGTATATATTCATACATTAGTAATTATTCATTTGTTTTTAATTTTTAGTATTATCCAAATATATACTATTCATTTTAATTTTCAAAACATATCTAAATTTTATGATAAATAAATCCACTTAGTAAATATTTGATTAGTTTTACGTACATGACTGAAACAGTATAGATATTTGCTCAATAATAATCAAAAATTTCGTTTGCAAATCCTACACCACTACAGTTAATTTCTAGACCGAAATAGTATAGGATATGTAACTAATATTCTGCATACAAACCCTATTCGAATTCAGTCGCTGCCATGAGTGAAATGGTATAGGATATGTAACTAATATTCTGCATACAAACCCTATTCGAATTCAGTCGCTGGCATGACTGAAATGGTATAGGTTTTGTAAATTCGCATCCGGTCCAGTCAACAATATATATAATGCACAAATGAATCAACCCTCAAATACAATGATACCAATGCAACCAAATCATCAATATATGCAACAACACAACTCTGTATCAGCAGACATGATGCACTATTATCAAAATCAATTCCCACCTCTTCCAAATATGTACACTCATCCATCCAATTTCCAAAATTTATCCTTACCTCAAATGAGCCAAAACTCAGTTCCTCCGCAGCCAGAGATACACTCAAAAACTTTCGAAGAAGGAATAGATTACTCCCTACCGTCCTCATCAAGTGACGATGAAAACATGGAAAGTGATGCAAATGCTTGTCCGTGGCAACAACTAAAAGAGTCGAGATAAAAAAGAAAACGTAGAAAAATAGCAGAGACTACTGAGCAAGGTGCTTCAGTAAGCACATCTAATAGGTTTCAAACTCTCTCAGAAGAAAACGCAGATACAAACCAAATCCATACCAGTAAAAGAAACGATGACAACCCAAATACTCAAACGAAAGATCCCAAGCCGCCCCCTATTTATGTTTACGGAGTAATAGACTACAAAGCAATGACTGACTCTATAGCGCAAGTTACTGAAGATGAAACATATTATACTACCACTCTTCCTGAAAGTGTTGTTAAAATAAATGCTAAAACACCTGATTCTTATAGAAATATAATAAATTACATGAGAGAAGAAAAAATAGTACACCATAGCTATCAACTCAAACAAGAAAGAGCATATAGAGTCGTCCTAAGAGGTTTACACCATTCTATACCCTTAGAGCAAATAAAATCTGAATTATTAAGGCAAGGCCACACAGTCAGAAATGTTTTAAACATCCGGCACAGAGTAACAAAAGAGCCCCTACCATTATTTTTCGTCGATTTGGAACCAAAAAACAACAAAAATAAAGTTTTTAATGTGGAATTTATATACAATACCAGAATTAGAGTAGAAGCTCCGAAACACAAGAACACCATTGTGCAATGCACTCGATGTCAGGCATACGGACACTCTAAGTCATACTGTTATAAACCTTATAAATGTGTTAAATGTGGAGGATCACACGACACCAAAAGTTGCACAAAGCCGAAAGACACACCTGCAACATGTACTCTTTGCAAGGGCAACCACCCAGCGAACTATAAAGGCTGCACTGTTTATCGAGACTTATTAAAAGCAAAGAACAGGAATAACGACACAACTGGACCTAGAAACACACAAGGATACATAAATCCCAATCCAGCACTGCACCAAATGACTCAACAATATGCGCAAAATGGAATGAATTATGCTCAAGTAACCTCAGGAAACATCAACAGACCAAATAATGGTGAAGATTTAACACACATGATGTCAAGCTTCTTAAATGAATTCAAAAATCTATTTAATCAACTTCTGAACCAAAATAGCATGATCCTGAACATGCTAACAACAGTCATTAGTAAAATAACGAATTAATGGCTCCATCAATTAGAATAGCCGCCTGGAACGCCAACGGGCTACCAAACCATGTACAGGAAATCACAGCATTTTTAAAAGTAAATAAATTAGATGTTCTTCTTATCTCAGAATCACACTCAACCGAAAGAACAGTAGTAAAAATCCCTTTATACACAACGTACCTTACTCATCATCCTGATGGAACTGCTCACGCAGGAACAGCAATTATTATTAAATCTTCTATTAAACACTATTTCCTACAAAATTACGCCACACCTAAAATACAAGGAACCATACTAAAAATAGAAACATTTACATGGCCACTTGCCATTGCAGCAATTTACTGTCCTCCTAGACACTCCATATCAATTGAAGAATACGAGACCTTTTTTCAAGAACTAGGACGCCGATTTATAGCAGCTGGAGACTGGAACGCCAAACACACCGTATGGGGATCGAGGCTTATAACACCAAAGTGTAGAAATTTATTGGCGTGCTCGCAGAGAAATAATTTAAACTTCCTTTCGACAGGTCAGCCAACGTATTGGCCGACCGATCAAAACAGGATTCCTGACCTGCTAGACTTTGCCGTTATCAAAGGTATCTCAAATATACATTACAAAATAGAACCCAGTCTTGATTTAAGTTCAGATCACACCGCAATAATCATAACACTAAGTACAACTGTAATTTGGAAGGAACCTGTGGCAAAACTCTGCAATAAAAGAACCAACTGGGAACAATTTCAAGCTATTATTAACACAAATATAAGCTTAAAACATCGAATTAAAGAACCCCATGAAATAGAAAAAGCAGTGCAACATTTAACAGAAGTAATACAAGATGCTGCATGGAAGTCAACTTCAGATGATAAAAAAATTACCACCCATGATCATAACATTCCTTTACAAATTAAAGAAATTTTAAATGAAAAAAGAAGAGCTAGAGCCAAATGGCAGCGGTCAAGGAATCCCCGGGATAAAACACAATTAAATCGGTTAACACATCAACTGCGTACAGCTTTAATCCAGGCCCGTAATGAGACGTTTAAATATTACATCTCCAACCTAACACCTAATGACCATTCATTATGGCAAGCGACCAAAAAATTCAAGAGACCAATAACATCTATTCCACCAATTAGAAAATCGGATCTAAGCTGGGCAAAAACTGATGAAGAAAAATCAAACACATTAGCACAACACCTCGCTCAGGTATTTAGTCTACATACAGAAGTCAATGCTGAAGATGAAGAAGTATACACATTTCTCTACGCTCCTTGTCAATTATCACTACCACTGAAACCATGTACACCAACAGAGATCTGGAAGGCGATAAATAAAATAAACCCTCATAAGGCTCCAGGTTATGACTTAATTAATGGTGATGTACTAAAGCATTTGCCTAGAAAAGCGATAGTCCTGCTAACTATTGTATATAAAAGCATGATAAGACTGTGTCACTTTCCTATTCAATGGAAATACGCACAAATAATTATGATTGCGAAACCGGGCAAACCGCCTACAGAACCCTCCTCCTATCATCCTATAAGCCTTCTACCAATAATGTCAAAAATTTTCGAAAGACTTCTTTTAGTCCGAATTCTCGAAAGAATAAACATAAATAACATAATACCTGACCATCAATTTGGCTTTCGACAGAACTACTCAACAATACAGCAGTGCCATAGGATTGTAAATTATATAAAAGAAACTTTAGAGGGAAAGAAAATGTGTGCGGCAGTATTCCTTGATGTGGAAAAAGCATTTGATAAGGTGTGGCATAAAGGCCTGTTGTATAAAGTGAAAAAGAATATGCCTAATGAAATATACCTGATATTAAAATCATATCTGAACGAGCGATTTTTCCAAGTCAAAGTAAATACCTCACTTTCCAAATATCATCCTACACAATCCGGAGTACCTCAAGGTAGTGTCCTCGGTCCCTTCCTTTATCTCCTTTACACTGCTGATATACTTGCTGATGATGACATTACTATGGCCACATTTTCCGACGATACAGGAATCCTTACATCAGACGATAACCCAGATAGAGCTTCTAACAAACTGCAAAACTATTTAAGTTCACTTCAAACATGGTTAACATAATGGAAGATTAAAGTAAACGGTGAAAAGTCTTCACAAATTACGTTCACAACAAGAAGGATCGACTGTCCACAGGTTCATATTAACAACATTCCTATCCCCTTAAAATCAGATGTCAAGTACCTGGGACTCCATTTGGACCGAAAGCTGACATGGAAGAACCATATCAAAACCAAGAAAGCTCAACTAAATTTAAAAGTCAGACAAATGTATTGGCTGCTAGGTAAAAGATCCCAGTTATCATTAGAAAACAAAGTATTATTATACAAAATTATACTAAAGCCGATATGGAGTTATGGTATAGAGTTATGGCGCTGCAGCAAACCGAGCAACACTAAAATACTGCAAAATTTTCAATCAAAGACGCTGCGCATGATAGCGAATGCACCATGGTACGTCTCCAATATAACTATCCATAATGACCTTGGGATACCATTCATCGAAGATGTTATTAGACTACAGGCAACCACAGCCCAAGAAAGAAATTTCGCCCATGAAAGTCAAACTATTCAACAACTCTACCAGCCGCCACTTGTAGGAAGAAGACTGAAAAGGACATGGCCAGAGGACCTAACTGATTAGGTGTATTGGAGAACCATCGATGGATGGTGCCCAAAGCATACCAGGATTCAAGACTTTGCTACTATTTGCTAGATACTCTGTGTTGTAATTGGAGTAGATTGTAAATTTGCACTTAATAAAATGAAAAAAAAAAAAATAAGTCAGAAAATGATAATGTTACAGTATCTAATACTTCGGATAGTTTATGAAAGAAGAAGATTTACACTATTAATTTAATCAAAAATATGACAAAAAATAATTCTAAATATTGCAAAATTATTTTGCAAGAACATGTGAACTAAAAAGGGGGGGCTAACTTCGTCCCTATTTGTCCTAGGACAATTGTTCTTGTTTCTAAATGTGTATAAAAATTCAGTCGTTCTAAATATGTCAAAATAATTTTTCTACGGGTAACGGTTAAAAAGATATTCTAATTGTTTATGAGTAAGCAAAAAATCGACATGTTTTTGAAAAATTATTTTACACTGTTTAAAATTACTTTTTGTCATTTTTTTTTAATTAAGTTAATAGTATAAATGTTCTTCTTTCAGAAACTGTCCGAAGTATTACTGTAACCTCATAATTTTTTGACTTATAGCGTTGGAAATAAAAATTGATTTTGGATAAACAAATTAAATAACTTTTAAACTATTTGACCAATTGCTTTGAAGTTTAAAATATAATTTAATCACATGAAGTCTCAGCATTCCGTATAATAAGAAGGTTCTAACTTAATTTTTACATAAGTTATGAACATTTATAGAATCTCAAAATTTATTACTTATTTTTCAATTTTCTAAGCAACAAATAAGGATAGACATATTCAGCGAACGCCATATTGAAGTTTTTTATATGATTTATAACATTTTGTTCATTTGTTATAACTATGTATATTATTAAAATCGGCTGCAGGAAACATATAGGTTATTATTATATAGGGTGTCCCAAAAGTAGCGGAACGGTCGAATATTTCTCGAAATAAACATAGTATCGAACAACTGGAAAATACGTGTTCAATAATTTTCAAAAATCTATCAAATGACAAAAACACCACCCCCTAAAGGTGGGGCTGGGGGTAACTTTGAAATCTTAAATGGAAACCCCAAGTTTTTATTTCAGATTTTGATTCCTTACGTAACAGTAAGTAACTTTTAATCGAGACATTGTTTTGAACTATGGATAGATGGCGCTATAATAAAAAAACCATTTATTCTGATGTAATAGGTAAATAATAGAAACGGTCTAATATCTCGAGAAATACACTTTCAAATGAAAAACAAAAAAATACTTATCTAATATTTTTCAAAAACCTATCGAATGGCACCAAACACGACCCCCCAATCCACAACTTGGAGGCGGGGTGGGGGTAACTCTAAAATCTTAAATAGCAACCCCCATTTTTTATTGCAGATTTCGATTCGTCATGAAAAAATAAGCATAATTTATTCGAAACAATTTTTAGAATTGTTGATAGATGGCGCTAATAAATAGTCTTTTTCCAATTATAGCGCCACCTATGAGTAATTATAAAAAATGTTTCAAATAAATGTTGCTCAATTTTTCATGATTAATCCAAATCTCCAAAAAAATATAGGTTGCCATTTAAAATTTTAAAGTTAACCCCCAACCGACCTGGAGGGGGAGTAGGGGGTGGGGTGGAGGGTCATGTTTGGTGTTATTCGATAGGTTTTTGAAAAATAGTAAACACATGTTTTTGGTTTTTCATTTGAAAGTGTATTTCTCGAGATATTGACCGTTTTTATAATTTACCTATGGTATTACAATAATAATAATAATATCGTATGGCATTTTTGCCGGGGAGATCCTTTCAGCCCAGGGGGACCGACGGCTTTACGTGCTCTCCGAGGCACGGTGTGACGGCTCTTGTCATTATTGGAAATGAAAATAATTTGTCTTTGGCAGGGCTCGAACCCACGTCTACTGGCGTATGAGGCCAGCGTTTATGCCGTTACTCCACGGCCGCGGTATTACAATAAATGGTTTTTTCCGATTATAGCGCCATCTGTCCACAATTCGAAAAAATGTCTCAAATTAAAGTTGCTTACTTTTACACAAGGAACTAAAATCTGCAATAAAAACTAGGGGTTTCTATTTAAGATTTTAAAGTTACCCCCCACCCCGCCTCCAAGGGGTGGAGTGGGGGATCGTGTTTGGTGTCATTGGATATATTTTTAAAAATTATTGAAAACGTATTTTTCAGTTTTTCGATCCGTTTTTTAGTTAGCGAAATATTCGACCGTTCCGCTACTTTTGGGACACGCTGTAGATGTCCATACTACTCAAAAAATTTGGTTTCGGCCTGGAGGGGGATGTGTCACGAGAAAAACCTTATTTCCCTGGACTATTTTGACGTTTTTGGGTTAAATCTTTTTATTTTAGTTTAGTTTATGTTATAAGTAGAATGGAGGCTCTTTGCGATCAGTTCAATTCGTACATAAATGCGTATGTGATGGAAAAACAGGAAAAGTGTAAATAGTGAAGTAGAGGTCGCACATTAAAAATCTAGACTAAATATCTTTCTGACGGTTGAAAGTTTGATTTTCGAGAGATTAAATACAAAATGCGTGAAAAGAAAGAACAGGTCTCTGTAGAGACAGTGTTAAAAAAATTAAAAGACAGAAATACATTCGAAATTTCCAGGTTCAGTCTTTCGAGAGTTTTCAAACAGATTAGGTTTACGTTGTAAATGTAAGACGATAGAAAAGCCTTCTGTGGAAGAGCTAGTTTTATTCATAAAAGAATCGAGTTTGTAAGAAAATATAACAAGAATAAAAAATCGCTAAACGGCGTAAAAATGAGTGGCGCATACAATATTTCAGCTACAAAAGAGCTAATATGAATTTTACATGGCGCGAAAATTTATTTTCATTTTGATAGAAAATAAAAAAATTCTAGTTTTATTTTAAAAGGTTTTTTTCATCATATTTGCTAAATTTGAAGTAAAACGCGCCACAAAAGAGTAACTTTGATACAGCTTGCATTTTGAGGCTCTTTTGTGGTGCGTTTTATTTTAAATTTATTTAGCAAATATTGTGCAAAAAATCTTTCAAAATAAAACTAGAATTTTTACAGAAGAAGTAGCGTAAAATTATACAAAAGTAGTGTGATTCTAGTATCTAGAACAAAAAATATTGTAAATATTAAATTTATTCACATTCATACTATTGTACAAAGTTTGTAAAACTATTTTCCCAAGATAAAAAAATAATCTATTTTATTAAAAGGTGGTATTTAATTTGTAACGGTATAAACGTCACATCTTTGCTGTTTTATTTTTAAATAATTATTTTATTTTATTTTCTTTAATATTTCATTAATAATAATCTTCTGTATCTTTTTTACGTATTTTCCCCGTTAAAAACTTGTTTGGTGCCCTTTATTTCCTATCTCTCTTTGCATCTAACATCTTACATTTTTCATTTAACATCTTAGTCGTACGGAACATACCTACGGAGCTACCTATTCTTTTCTCAGGAGGGTTTGAACATAATAATGAAAGCCAACTTTCTAGGCAAAATGTTTATTGCTAAGTACTAATAAATATTTCAATATACAATAAACTTTATGCAAATTTAGTTTGTTTACTATTATGCAAATTACACCGTTATCTTCCTGGCGCTATCTTCCTGACACCCTCGAGGAATTAATTAGTCTTAAGTACTACCCCGGAGTGAAAATACGTAGTAAACCTAATTTTACTTAAATGTGCTGAAGTTTAAAAAAAACTAATTCAACTCCACAAGAAGTTATTTCTAACGGAATTAGCTTTCGTCTCTCTATGTATGGAGCGCCTAAAAAGACTACGTGCTTAGATAAATTTCGATATGCATGTTTCTTTAAAAATACTCGAAATAAAAAACAAGTGCAATTATCTTGTCTTCCTCCAACCTCAGCTGCTGCTCATTAACATCTTTTCCGAGTATATTACCAAGTTTAAGTGTGGCTTGGTTATCAGCTATGAAAAGACTGGGGATAGAAATTAGTCGATAGTTAATTAGAACCAATTCAAACTTTACTCCCACATGTGCCGGAAAAACTCCTGAATACAATTTTTTGCAACTGTAAAAAGGGATGTAGCGCTAAATGTGGTTGCAAAAGAGTTGGACTGTTTTGTTCGTTAGCATGCACTAATTGTCAAAACCGGTCGTGCTCCAATGTTAAATCACCAATATTGAGGATTCATTTGAATCTAAGGCCATTATTGGGGCAAGTTACTTGCACCCAGGATGAACAAGAAGAAGAAGAAGAACAAGAAGAATAAGAACAAGAAGAACAAGAAGAACAAGAAGATCAAGAAGAAGAAGAAGAACTAGAAGGTGAAGAAGAAGAAGAACAAGGAAAAGAGGAAACAGAAGTATTAGAAAATTATGAACCAGTTGGATAAATTTCCCTTTTTTGTGAACTATAAAGGTACATACATAAAAATATAATTTAATTATTTATATGGGAAATAAGCCACAATTAAAATGAAAAAAATAATTTTATTAACGTTTCGACGCCCAAATCGGGTGCCGTTGTAATATAATTTGTTTACATACCTCGTATAATATTGATAAAATATAATATTTTATATTTGCAAATTAAGTGTTAGATCATGCACAGCTATTTATGACGAATAACTTTCTTCATAAAATTATTAATAAAACAGTTATCATAAATAATAAGTGAAAATTTAATGATGTTGGGTATAATTAATTTGTAACAATATTAAAAAAAAACAAATTTTCGATTAGAAAGATATAATTACATATTGGAACATAGTTTTTAATTCCAAACAACTTTTCTTTGTAAAAATTTTCGATATTGTGAAATATAAAGGTACTTTACTCTTGAGTAAAATTCATATTTTTTGACACACCTCGTACAAAATTAAAAAAAATTGATATTTGATGATTGCATCTTATGTTATATACGATGCAGAGTATTTTATAAAGAATAACTTTTTTTCGTAAAACTGATATTAAAAAAGTTATCAATAGGTTCCAAGTTACGCAGACATACTGTATAAGAGCTAAAAAAAAATTTTGTTGTTGAACATTTATTATTGTTGAAGCTTACTATTAAATGTATTTTAGGAAAGTTTTACAGAAAAAAGTTTTGATCACTCTGTATATTATACATTTTTTCATCTGGTCATTTTCGGTTTTTGTATTACATTTTTGTTATCTTTCTTAGTTTTCTCAAAAAGACATTGTTTACTTTATTTTTAAACTAAACTAATTCAGTGTTTTTTAAATATTACATCCTAAGCTTTAAAAAATATCAAAAAAATTGTATTAGATTTATTCAAACTTGAGTAATACCGTCTTAACGTGGTGGGAATTCTGTAAACCCACGAAGTTTTCAAAAATTACATTTTTTGAGACATCGTATTATTTGAATTAAATTTTTGAGATTTTTTTTAATAAAACATCGTTTATTAAGATGCTTGAGAGGTAAGTTGTGCAAATTTGAGGGTTTTATAAGTAAAATTGTATTAATTACACATTTTTCAATCATTTTTAAACAAAATTCATGTAAGGCTCACTTTCCGCCCACACTGTACTTATGTCCATACATTTTATTTCTTTTTGTTACAACCATAAAATAGCTTATTTCATCTTCTTTCATGTCAAATTTTTAAAATTTCTTTTGATCCATCAATTAAAGAATTACATTAAAAAAACTCAAGCGTGCACTTCTTCCAACGCTAGTTTACAGTGCGCCAATGTGTGTGAGAAGGGTGACTTTGGCGTTATAAATAAAAAATTACAGAAGCTAGAGATTTAATTTTAGAAAAATCTTTATATAATGTTTTTTTTGTAAAATTTTCTGAATTTTTCAATGGTCAAGTCAGTTGTTTTCTAAAAATTATATTTTCGGAGTTATTTACAAAAACATCTAACTTTCCTGTTCATTTGTTTAATAAAAAATGAAGCACCCACTTCTCGAGTAGAACTTTTTGATATGTTGTTTATTAAACATTTCTTAATGAAATTACAAAAAGTTTTATCTCGTTTGATTTTTTCCGAAGTGAAAATCTAAATGCACTCCCCTATAAAGGAAGTGCAACTGATTATTGCATAACCTAGTTTATTAAAAGAAGCAGAATTTTATTAAATTCACAATCCTATAACACCTTATTCGTATGATATCAGTATAAGAGCATTTCCGTGTATGTATAGAGCTCTCTCCCCGGCCTTTTTTCACAACACATTGTCATGATTAACCCGTAACCTAAAAGGGGTTCAGTATTAAATAAAAATTTGTAAGCAATAAATGCAAAAGGCTGTTATTAAATTTCAACTATTTTTCGTACAATGGTGACTCTAAACGGATCCACCCCAATGTTTTGTAACACAATCAAGTTGCAAAATTGAGAGACGTCACTTCCAGAGTGACAGATTGAGGCACCCCACTTGAAATCCAGGGGATTTTAACATTATAAAAGGTGATCGGACAATGACGAGCCGAGGCCAAAAAAGGACAGAGGAACGGTGGGAAAGAGAACGATTTCTTAAAAGCAGTTGATTCGGGTTGATATAAATTGGATTAAAGGGGGTTGGGGTTTGGAATTTTTACATTTTTTAGACGCACTTAGACCTTATTACTTTTGTAAGACAAAGAAAGAAACAAAACTTGATGATTCGACAGTAACCGGAAGGGGTGAAAAAATTAAAAGAAATAATAAATAGAAAAAGACAAAATGAATGGGAAAATTCAACAAAATATATACAATTTTATACCAATATTAGAAAACATTCCAAATTATTTTAATCCAAAACAAGGTTTAGTACACTTTTTAACAGGACATGGACCGTACCCAACATATTTGGAAAGATTTAACTTAAAAGATGATGCATATTGTGAATGTGGAGAACTAGGTACACCAGAACATATAGTGTTACATTGTCAAAATACTATAGAAAATGAAGAACATAGAGAAATGAGAAGAATATTAGAAAGAATTGAAATAAGAGATATATTACAAAATGAAGAATATTTTGGAATATTAAACAATCTAACAGAAATAATATCTAAAAAACAACAAGAAATTTATAATAATAGAAGAAGACAACAAATAATCCAACCCTGATGAAGTTGAGTAAGATAAAGTTAAAATAAATAAAATAAAATATAAATTCAAAAATAGATATTCACAATTATAATAATAATAATTCAATATAAAATAAATAAATAAAAATAATAATTTAATAAATAATTCATTAAATTAAAAAAAAAACTACCAACTCTCTTCTCAAAATAGAGGGACTGTCTTTATAACTTAGAAGGGAGTTGATAGTACCAAAAATATTTTAACAAATATATATTGTTTCTTTAAATTTGTTAAATCTATTTGTTTAATGTAATTAATAGATTATGGCAAATTATTAATTGTAAAAATAGATTTAGCAGTTTAGTAAAAAATATAAAAATATATAAAAAAAAATCTGTAATCCCATCAGGAAAAAACGACCTGGATTAGTCACTAGAGGCCAGGTCATATGTATGAACAATAAATAAATAAAAAAAAAATAAATAAATAAAAAAGTAACCGGAAGGGCTAGGCATAACTTGAAACTTTGTAAGTAGCCCGATCAGGGAACACAAAATTTTACGAAAACCTCCAAAGAAAATAAAGGAAGGATGAAAATTTGGGAATAGGTAGTTGAAATTGTCTATTATTATATAAGAAAAAGTTTACAATTCTACATCCCCTCCATTTTACAAAAATTGGGAAATACGGGGTGAAAAATATTTTCTCGTGAGTGAAAAAATATACGTTCAAAATAGGCCCGCAATTGGATACAATGACCAATTCTAAGCAACTTTTGTTCTATAGAGTTTTTTCACTAAGTCAATACTTTTCGAGTTATTTGCGAGTGAATATTATGTTCATTTTTAACAAAAAAAAAATGTTTATGGACGGTTTTTCGCAGATAACTCAAAAAGTAAGTACTCTAGCAAAAAAAATATTCTTAGTAAAAATAGAGCTTATAAAAATTGAAAAAAATGGTGTACGCGTGAGGTCTGCAGACCCAGTATAAGCAGAGTTGTAGCTATTGAAAAGTAGGTTCTTCTTCGTCAAATTCCAAATCGAATATTTCAATGTGAAATAACCAAAAAACAGAGCACTTTTCGGGGAAAATTCATTACAACTTTTTTAAAGTGTTTAAAAAAAGGTTTATTTTTGTTTTAAAAAAAAATTCTAACATTAAAAATAAGTGAGATACGCTCAAAATATTGTTGGTCGCTTTTATTTTTTGGTTCAAAGTGCTCAGTTTTGAAAAAAATTGGGTTTAAGATAAAACATTTTTTTAATTTTGAAAAAAAATGGAATTGTTCATGGAAATAACTTAAAAATTATTAGTAATACCAAAAATCTTAAAAAGTAATAAAATGTACGTTTTGCTTTTCTGAATATTTTTCCTTTTTTGTTTTCTTGTTATAGTAAAATTGATTATGCTATGGCTGTTCAAAATTTGCCTAAACTCGTGATTAGTTTCTCGTTCAAACCATTTTAACTACAGCTTTTTCAAAAATAAGTACTTTGAACCGATGAAACTTACATATTATCAGTAGTAATTGCACAAGAGCTCTAAAATTCTATATTAATTTTAGAGATAGAGTGCAATTTGTTGCGATTATTTCATGAATAAAACTGTTCAAAACCAAAATTTTATTGTAATTTATTTATGTAAGTACAAATTAGTACTGTTAAACACACAGTTGATATAAAATATTTTACGGTTAAAAGTCATCACTTTTATAACTTTTAAAACATTAATTGTCATTAATGTCACTGAATGTATTTTTTCGTAGCAACGAAGGGCATCTGATGTAATATACTTGACGACGGGATTTTATCAAAAATTATCACCTTAATTTGCATTTCTGTAGCTTTCTATTGGTCAGAATCTCCTATGAATGAAATAATCATATAAATAATACATAAGGGACCGTTCAAGTATTACGTAACGCAAATTGGGGGGGTCAAAAATTGCGTTACGTAATACGTGAATGCCCCATTAAGGTGCGTTACGTAGGGGGAAGGGGGGTCAAAATTCTTCAAAAACCGCGTTACGTAATACTTGAACGCTCCCTAAGTAACTTGTGAAGTGGTATATGATAATTATAATGATAAAATTTATTTGTGATGCTAATTAGGGGGTGATTTTCGCAATTTTTTTACCAAAAAATAAAAGGGACCAACAATATTTTGAGCGTAACTCACTTACTTTTAATGTTACAAGTTTTTTTAAAAAACAAAAAAACTCTTTTTTTTAAACACTTTGAAAAAGTTGAAATGAATTTCCCCGAAAAGTGTTCCGTTTTTTAATTATTTCACATTGATTCGATTTGGAATTTTATGAAGAAGAACCTACTTTCATTAGCTACAACTCCGCTTCTACTGGGTCTACAGACCTCAATCATCCACCATTTTTTTCAGTTTTTTATAAGCTATATTTTTGCTAAGAATATTTTTTCGCTGAAATACTTACTTTTTGAGTTATCTGCGAAAAACCGTCGATAACAATTTTTTTTTGTTAAAAATGAACATAATATTCACTCGCAAATAACTCGAAAAGTATTGACTTAGGGAAAAAACTCTATAGAACAAAAGTTGCTTAGAATTAGTCATTTTATCCAATTCAGGACTTATTTTGAATGTTTATTTTTCACCTTCGATAGGGGGTATTCCCCTCTATTTTTGAAAAATGAAGGGGGTGCAGAATTGTAAAGTTTTTCTTATATAATAATAGACAATTTCAACTACCTATTCCCAAATTTTCATCCTTCCTTTATTTTTTTTGGGGTCAGATTGTTTTTTGATCGGGCTAAAGGTTTGAGATGAATTCTTTGCTACTGACGGATAAACGTTTTGTAAATGAAATTTGATAATTTTCTACTTTTAATATCTAAAAGACAAAATATTTTAAAATAATTACAATCAATTCTGATACTGTATCCAATATGTGAATATTTTTTATCAACGGACTTTCACAGCAAGTAATTAGCCATGCCGCAATGATTTTCGGGGCTATATGCCTTGGTCTAAAGTTTTTTTAATGACATACTATCGGAAAAATGAAAGATTACCCATGAACGATCAGTTATCTTGTATTTGCTGTCTCTTTCTATAACAAACGTTTGTTATTTATAGAAAAAGACAGCAAATAAAAAATAAGTGATTGATATGATCATTCATGGGTAATCTTTCATTTTTCCGACTGTAGATACTCGTATTTATTAATCATTCAGCCAGTCGCAATCAGATTATAGCGTAATGTGTAGTGTGTGTGTATGTTGAGTAAATGTCGTGTCACTTAGCAAAGTCGAGTTAACATTGATTATGCTGCTGCTAGTGCTACACAAATATCGTTGGTCAACATATTTGAATCGTATGGTCTAACAATGCACGTTGATTCTCCTACAAGGATTACAAAAACTTCATCTACCATAATTGATTATACTGCCTCAGATTTTTCACCCCTTGATGTCCACTCTACAATTATTAATGCTGGACTATCTGATCATGAAGCAGTTTATACGAAGTTTAATATCTTGAGCAAACCCTCCTCGAAAACCCGACGTTTAGGCAGGATTTTTTTCACCTGGAACTTTCGTAATTTCCAAAATTTATGCTTAACCTCTGAGTGGCGTTTTCCTGCTATGGACGTGGATAATAATTTCAGTGCTTTTTTGGATAAGCTTGTCTGTATCTTCAATAAAGCATTTCCTTTAATTGCAATTAAGCCAAAACATCGCAAACCCTGGACTACTAAAGGTATCCGAATATCTTCCAAGAATATGCGTTCTCTTCTCTATATCAGGAAATTTACTACCAACGTCTCTATCACTGAATATATCACCAAGTACAGGGCAACCTATCTTAAACTTATAAAATCAGCTAAAAAAGACTACTACTATAACCGTTTGGGAAGCTCAAAAAGTGTTGCAAAAGAAACTTGGACCATAATAAACGATCTTCGAAATAAAACCCACACTGCTAAAACAATTTCCCTTCCAGACCCTGAAAATCTAAATGAATACTTTGTTAATGTGAGTAAAAATATTACATCAACTATTTTGCAACAACAAGATCCCATTGCTTATCTCCTTAATTCAAGAAAGGTCTCGAATTCATTCTTTATAAAACCAGTCGATAAATCTGAACTGATCCAAACAATCAATAGCCAATCAATAGTATCAAAAGCAAATCCTCCTGTAGTACTGATGGTCTATCGATAAAAATTTTTTCTAATCTCCCAGAAAATGTGTTAGAAGTCCTCATCTCACTAATTAATGATTCCTTTGAGAAAGGTAAATTTCCAGAGTGCCTGAAGACAGCCATCATTATTCCTCTTCATAAGGGTGGTGAAATATCTAATACCTGCAATTATATTATAGACCTATTGCACTACTACCGGTACTCTCCAAAATTAATGAGAGACTCATAAAAGCCTGACTTATGTCCTTTCTAGTTGAAAACAACATTTTATCACAAAATCAGTTCGGCTTTTTAAATAATAAATGCACCACTGATGCCATCTTTGCTGTAATACATGAGGTTTATCAAGCACTGAACAATAATCTTCACACTGCCACCATTTTTTGTGACTACGCCAAAGCTTTTGATTGTGTAAATCATAACATTTTGATAAGAAAACTAAATTTCTACGGAATTCGAGGTATTTCTTTAGATTGGTTCCAATCTTACTTGGATGATAGGAAACAACTGGTTAGAGCAAATGATACAGACTCTAGTCTCAAAAACATTGTATGTGGGGTACCTCAAAGTTCAGTATTGGGTCCTCTACTTTTCCTTATCTTTATTAATGACATCACTAGTTTAAAAATCGATGGAAAAGTCTTTCTTTTTGCTGATGATACCAGTATCACTTGGAGCAACTCAAATATTGCAACTCTTCATGCTACTATAACTTCTGATCTACTTACAATAAAAACCTGGTCTGACTCTAATTTACTCTCGTTTAACGTAGATAAAACAGTAGCATTGTCTTATAAAGGAGTCCTTCAACCCTTACCTCTTAATAACAGCCAGATCAGTACCGTTGATTCTGTAAAATTTCTTGGTATTTTTTTAGACAGCAACCTTAAATGGTCCCACCATATCGATTTGTTAAGGAAGAAACTATCCTCAGCTTGCTATGCTATAAGATCTGTTTCGAATGAACTCAATTTAGCATCTTCCAAAATAACATATTTTTCTTTGTTCGAGTCACATCCTCGTTATGGTCTTCCTTTTTGGGGTTCTGATACAGCTGCCCAATTCGATGTTATTTTCAAATTACAAAAAAGAGCAATTAGATATCTGTTTGGCCTCAGAAGAACAACACATTGCAGAAGTTACTTCAAAGATCACAGAATTTTAACCCTTCCATCTTTGTATATTTTAGAAACTGTTTGCTTAATTCGTAAACATCTACATGTCTTTCCACCAAGACCTAATCATGACTACTTCACGAGAAATTCTACGTTTGACGTCTATATGCCGACCCCGTCCTCTGAGTTAGTAAAGAAATCTATATTATATTCCGCAAAAAAACTTTACAATCATCTCCCTCTACAACTTAAATCTGCAGCATCTTTCCCCAAATTCCGTAAACTGACAAAAGCCTACCTATCTGAAAGACCATATTATTATTCAGTAGAAGATTTTCTTAATCAATAACTAAGAAATTACAGTACCACCCCCTCCGTGGCTCAGTGGTAACAGCGCCTGCCTTTGGATCGAAAAAATCCGAAAAGTTGTGGGTTCGAATCTCGCCAGGGTCAGGAATTTTTCATTTATTATACATTAATAAATGAATATAGTTTCTGTCCTTGTGGGATCGGTACTCACCGGAGGGACCGCAGACGTTCGGATACAATTAGCGTCTCTTTGCAAAGACAATGACGTCGACTTTGCAAAGTAACAAGACACTTACTCAACACACACACTACACATGACACTAGGTACCTAAATGTTCAAAATTACCGTACCTACCATGTCAATGGCCATTAGTTGTCGAGGCATTAGCTAAATAAAAAAAAATTACAGTACCCTTTGCACAAGTAGTATTTTTATTATCATTTTTTTTTCTATATTTGGGTGTCATATGCAGCAGCTTAACTTTTAAACTTATTAATTACTAGGTAGACTATGCATTTGCAATTTACTTAAATTTTGCAATTGATTACTTCTGTTTACCTTCATTATTATTGTTATTATTGTAAATATATTGATGATTTATGTAATTTTAGTAAATTGAATTGTTAATGTTTTGTTTTCTTGACTTTTTATAAGATTTGTCGATAAAATTGTACAATTTTTCATGACAATAAAGCATATTTCTATTCTATTCTATTCATTGTCTTTAGGCGAAGGCCAGACAAGCGATGATTTACGGAGCCGTAAGAGCAGTAGGAGCGGTAAAATGAAGCAGCAGTAGCTGCAGTAAAATGCATGGCCAGACGGGGATGTAAATAAACTACGGCGTGTCGCGAGATGTAAATATAGATTTTGGTCGTTGTTGTGGCTAGATGAGCTACAAATTTCAGTACACTGCATACTATTATTATTGTGGGTTTATTATGGTATTGTGCGTTGTACTATTTTTATTGTGCATACTAATATTATTATGCATATTAATTAGGTATCTTGGTATTTATTTCCCTTCATTTGCGACACGACGCCGAAGATGGACCCGTTCCATGTTGCTGCGCGATATTTTACAGCTCAGTCTGGCCAACCACTACACTCACCGTGGGACCCATTTTCGCGCTTCATTTTACGGTTTTTCCGGCGCCGTAAATTATCGCTTGTCTGGCCTTAGTCTTACAAAGAGACGCTAATCGTGGCTGAACGTCTGCGGACTGGTCTGAAATTATTTCTTCTTGATATTCTGTCTGCGGTTGCAGCAGTGAACATTATCAAAAGCAATGCTGCTACGACCTGAGCTGACTTCCGGATGGAGCTGATCGCTGACTAATAGTCAGTGGTAAATTCATATATCTATTTAAAATTTAAAAGTACTTGTTGTTTTGCCCTTTTACAACATTAAAACAATGGTGAAAACTTTGAATTATCCATATCTGTCTGTCCGTGAATACAATAATACCAAAGATGGTATTAAAGGTGAGTTAACCTCGGACTTCCGGTTCCAAAGTTGCCACCGGAAGTACCATTTTAAAGTCGCCGAAATAGGGATAACTATTTAGATAGAGCGAATAGAGATATAAGAAATATTTTATTCTACGCACCTTGGCACGACCAGAACAAAGGCCTTTAGGCCAGGAACCGAAGCTTTTCACTTCGCAATTTTTACAGAATGGATAAATTTGCTTGAAAATTTAGAAATAAGTAGTAGATAGACCAAGGATCAAAATCTATATGATGCTGACAGGCGCTTTTACCATGGGGGTGGTTGTCACCCCATCACGGGGGTGGAAATTTTTTATTATATTTTGACCGCAAAAGTTAATAAAACCATTCATTCTAAGCAAAAAATGTTCTATACATTTTTTTGATAAAATTAACAGTTTTCGATTTATTTGCCATCGAAAATGTTAGTTTTATATCGAAAAAATCAATGTTTTGATAGGTATACTCATTTACGATTCACTCAATTTTTGCCGTAGAAAAAATTTTTTCAAACCAAGTTCTTGAGAATTAAATTACCTACAATTTTATATTGAAATATTTTTTCGTATCTCTGATTCTAATCTTTATATTCTGAAGAAAATGGCATTTTTTACCAAGCTACAAAAATTCGTTATTCGCTTTTAACTCCTGTTTTTAAAAACTAATCATTATAAGCCAGTCAAACATCTAGAATCTATTAATAATACATAAATAAATAAGAATGAATAAGGCCAATGACTAAAAACACCGCTAACTTACATTATTATGCTTCCAATTGGATTTCTCCTTTTTTTTCAAAAAAGTATATTGATTTTTTAACCCTAACATTTTTAATTTTGATCCTAGAAGTTTGGTAAAAAAGAATTTTGTAGGTTTTTATAAGGTCTATACGGCTATTAATATTATTTATTGTTAAAATCCTCAGTCGCAAAAAGAGGTGACTTTGAAAGGGTTGGTAAAGGTGGTTTTTGCATGTCATTACAAGTTTTAATTGTCGATAGCTCACTTAATTTTTGCCGTAGAAAAAATTTTGTAAACCAGGTTTTTGGACATTAAATCGGCTACAATTTCATATTTGAACATTTTTTCGTATCCCTGATGCTAATCTTGCTATTCTGAAGAAAAAGCAATTTTTTCCAAACTTATTTGCTCCACTCCGTTTTTTTAAAAACTGTTCATTCTAAGCCGGTCAATCTTCTAGAACCTATTAATAATACATAAATAAAAAAGAACAAGTAAGGTCATTGACTAATTTTAATTACGGTGGTGATTAGGGGGTTGCTTCCAATCACTTTTTCGCTGAAAAAAATAGGGACTGACATTCTTTTCATTATAAGTTACTTAATTTTTGAGCTAGAGACTTTTTTTTATGTCTGGAGATAGATATTTTTAGTACTTTAAATTAGTTTGAACAAGTTGTCCTAGAAAAATGCATAGTTTTCTCGTCTTTTGACTTTAAAACTACAATATTTAGCATTTGACGAAGAAGAGCCAACATATAATAAAGTATAGCTCGATTACTATTGGTCTTAAAGAAAATCTAAAAACACGTTTTTGTTTATTTTTTCAAAAGGTACATTTTTGTTAAGTAAAGTTGTTTTGATAAAACGAAAACTTTTGGAGTTATTAGCAGAAAACTTATTAAAAACATTGATTTTTTCGATATAAAACCAACACTTTCGATAGCGAATAAATCGAAGACTATCAATTTTATTAAAAAAATGTATAGAACGTTTTTTGCTAAGAATGAACGTTTTTACCAACTTTTGTGATTAAAATATAATAAAAAATTTCCACCCCTGAGATGGGGTGGAAACCACCCCCATGGTAAAAGCGCCTTTCAGTATGATATAGATTTTGATCCTTGGACTATCCACTACTTATTCTCCATTTTTCAAGCAAATCGATCCATTCTGTAAAAATTGCGAAGTTTTGTCCTATTTTAAGCTTCATTACTTGGACTACTTGGTGAGAACAAATATACAGTTCCGGTTTTTATATAATTTCATGTTAAAAAGATATGAACAGAAGTTTGACAAAAATGACTCCAAACTTGTGTATCAATCGACGCAAATTTAAATCTTCTTAAAATAAAAAAATCTACGGTTTCGTTTTAATTTGAATCTGTCTCCCTCCATCCTCCGATAGTACCATTTCTAGGTCTACCTGTTGTCAATGAGGCTATGAGGAAGACAAATTTACACCAACACGCCCGTAGTTTCTCGATATAAATTAAAACCATTTATATCGCAGTATGGTTAGACGTTTCCTAACGGTAACCGTTATGGTTTCCTTACAGTGCCTTTTGGTATTGTCATACCTGGGTTAAACAGAGAACTTGAATCGAGTCGAAATTAATTTCACTTATTCCCCGTTAGAGGGCGTTCTAACCATACTGCGATATAAATATTTTTAATTTATATCGAGAAACTACGGTCGTGTCGGTGTAAATTTGTCTTCCTCAGAGCCTCCTTGACAACAGGTAGACCTAGAAATAGTACTATCGGAGGATGGACGGAGACAGATTTGAATCAAAACGAAACCGTAGATTTTCTTATTTTACTAATGGGACACTCTGTATTAGAGTACACAGACTCGTTTCATACAGGTTCTCTGAACTGTAAATTGGAATATTTTCCTAACGGTGCCTTTTGGTATTGTCATACCTGGGTTAAACAGAGAACTTGAATCGAGTAGAAATTCATTTCACTTAAATCTTCTTCTTGTATTGCCTATCCGTTTCGGATGTTGGCGACCATCATTGCAATCTATACTTTGCACATCGGAAAAGATCTGTGGTTTTTGTGTTGAACCACGTACGTTGATTTTTCATCCAGGAAATCCTTTGTTTTCCTTGTTCTCGTATTATTTCTACTTTTTCCTGTAAGGTTAGTTGCATCTGTCCATATCTCTCGCTGTTGCTCATGATGTGACCGAGGTACATATTCGATTTTGGCTGTTTTTATAGTGGTTAACAACTCCTTCTTTTTGAATTCTTAATAAAACACCCTGATTAGTAACGTGGTCGTACACTTCGTGGTAGTATACAGTTTTACATGAAGAGTTTAAGATGCAACATCAGCGCGGAAAACGTGTTCCAAGATTGCAGCTTTAATTTTGAATATATTGTCCAGATATTTGGCACACGTATTCGTTTTATAGTAAAAAATGGTGGTACAGAGCCCAGTTTGAGAAATATGTTAGTATGTGGAAATTACTCTATAATTAAATAAACTATTACAAAAGCGAGCTTGTACCGCCATTAAGCAAAAAAATGCACTTTCTTCAAATAAACTTTTTTATTCCATGCCTACATTTTTTTGTCATATTGAAATTACTGAAAATCTATTATATCTATAACAAGAAAACATTGGTTCATGAAACCATAAGAAAACATGACTGGCCTTTTGGCTATGCCCAGTGTCATTAACTTGGCGCCTATGAGTATAATAATGATTGATATCACAATATAGGGTGAGGCAGATAACTGGCCTATTAGAAATATCTCGAGAACTAAAGGCAACAGAATCATGAAAATTGGAATAAAGGGGTTCTGAAGGATATTCTATTAAATGAAAATATTTTCATCTCTTTGCAACTTCCGGTTATACCGGAAGTTGCTTATAACTTCGTTTTTTTAAATGGGACACCCTGTATATTTTTACATTTTTGGATTCTCTTCGATGTCTTCTTTCTTAAAATATAAGGTTTTGTAATATTATACAGGGTATTTCAAAAGATAATTACGTTTTTTTATTAATTTCGTAGCAACATTCACACCCTGTAGAATTGTAGTATTTTGATATCTAAAACTCTACTTACGTTCAAATGATTTTTAATATACTCTACTATTGTTAAGAATCATTAGTATAGCTAAATTTTTAATTTTAGTATACAGGGTTGGTCGAAACTCGGAATGAGTATTTTCTGAGTTTTCTTAAATGGAACACCCTGTATTTTTGTATTGTATTGAAATGATATTTTATAGTACTTTTTTATTTCTTAAGCATTCCCTATACCTAACTGCTTTAATTTGTGAGTTATTGGTGATTCAAGCTAAACATTAATTGCAACAAAAAATACTTCTTCTTCTTCTTCTTGACTGGCTTTACAACTCGGGGTGAGTCTTCGCCGCATCCACTATGGCCCTCCATCGTCTGCGATCTTGCGCTTCGATTTGCCATTGTTGTACCCCAATCCTAGATAGATCGGTTTCAACATCATCCTTCCATCTTTTTCTGGGACGGCCCACTGATCTTCTACCGTCTGGTCTCTCGAAGAACACTATCTTTAGCACTCTGTCTTCCTCTGATCTTACTACATGACCTGCCCATCTTATCCGATTAGCTTTTATATGTCTGACGATGTTTTCAGTACCATATAGAGTCACCAATTCAGCATTGCGGCGCCTTCTCCACTCTCCTGTCAATTCATCTCTTTGAGGACCAAATATCATTCTGAGGACTTTCCTTTCAAATATCAGCAATTTATTTATTTCTCGCTGATGTAGAGTCCATGTTTCACTCCCATATGTAACAACTGGGCGAATAATTGACATGTACAGTCTTAATTTAGATTGTCTTTTCAGCAGCTTAGATCTTAATAATGATGATAGGGAGTATAATGCTCTATTTCCCGCAGCTATTCTTGCTGAGACCTCTTTTTCTATGTGATTGTCCTCTGTGATTACTGCTCCCAGATATTTAAACTCTTTTACTACTTCAAAGTTGTGGTCATTAATAGTTACGTTCTGTCTAACTCTTGGTCTTGGATTTTTGGTCACCAGCATATATTTCGTCTTCTCTTCATTTATTCGAAGGCCCAGGTTACCTGTTTCCTCCTCGAGCTGTGAAAACACCTCTCTTACGTCTCTTGTAGAATGAGCTACTGCATCTAGATCATCGGCAAAGGCCAACAATAGTTTTGATCCTCGATTTGCGAATCCCCGTGTTAGTTCAGACGATATTTTACTTATTGCGTATTCTAAAGCCAAATTGAATAGCAATGGTGATAAAGGGTCTCCTTGTCTAAGCCCTGATGTTATACTAAATGGCATCGATGTTCTGTTTCCTATCTTTACCTGTGCATATGAGTCTGCCACGCACATTTGAGTGAGCTGCACTAATTTTCTTGGTATTCCCATTTCTAGCATTGCTAGCCATAGTCTGCTTCTTTTTATCGAGTCATATGCTTGCTGGAAATCTACGAAGATTTGGTGTACAGCTCGGTTGAATTCCCAGTTTTTTTCTAATATTTGTCGGATGGTAAATATTTGATCTATTGTTGACCTTCCACTTCGAAAGCCGCATTGGTAGTCGCCTAGAATATCTTCCGAATACGGAGTGAGTCTCTTTAGTAAGATAATTGATAGAATCTTATACGCTGTACTAATAAGGGATATGCCTCTGTAGTTTCGGAATTGCTCTTTATTTCCCTTCTTATGTATGGGTATTATAACGCTTCCATTCATTCTCTAGGCATTTTCTGCTGTTGCCATACTCTGAGAATAATGTCATACAATTTTTGATGTAAAACGTTTCCTCCTTTTTTATCAATTCTCCATTTATACCATCATTTCCTGGTGCTTTGTGATCTTTAAGAGATGCTATTGCATTCTTTACTTCTTGGAGTGTTGGTGGTGGTATTTCCACATCTGCAGAATGAAATGTAGTCTCTGATTCCTCCATCTCACTTTCAATATTTAGTAAATTCCGAAAGTATTCCTTCCATCGCTCTACGATTTCTGTTTCCATCATTATCGTTCACCTGCTTCATTTCTCATAGCTTGTGTTACCCCAACATTTCCACCTTGTCTGACTGTCTTCACTTCCCTAAAGAATTTTCTTATTTGATTCCTCTCGCCACCTATTTCCATTACACGTATTTGCTGTTCTATGTAGCTTCTCTTTTTAGTTCTGAGAATACGTAAAATTTTATTAGGTTGGCCGTGAAAATACTTAATCCCAAATAATTTTTCAGAAATAAATACATATTAATCCAGACTGGTCCTTAAAATTACCAATACTGGTCTAGCTATCGAAATACCTACTTAGTTAAGATTGTTGGTGCGATTAACAATTAAGCACAAATTAAAGCAGTTAGGTATAGGGAATGCTTAAGAAATAAAAAAGTACCATAAAATATCATTTCATTACAATACTAAAATACAGGGTGTTCCATTTAAGAAAACTCAGAAAATACTCATTCCGAGTTTCGACCAACCCTGTATACTAAAATTAAAAATTTAGCTATACTAATGATTCTTAACAATAGTAGAGTATATTAAAAATCATTTGAACGTAAGTAGAGTTTTAGATGTCAAACTGCTACAATTCTACAGGGTGTGAATGTTGCTACGAAATTAATAAAAAGACGTAATTATCTTTTAAAATACCCTGTATAATATTACAAAACCTTATATTTTAAGAAAGAAGACATCGAAGAGAATCCAAAAATGTAAAAATATACAGGGTGTCCTGTATAAATATACTTCCGGTATAACCGGAAGTTGCAAAGAGATGAAAATATTTTCATTTAATAGATCATCCTTCAAAACCCCCTTATTCCCATTTTCATGATTCTGTTGCCTTTAGTTCTCGAGATATTTCTAATAGGCCAGTTATCTGCCTCACCCTGTATAGTGCCTTCGTTTTTGATAGTATAGTGTCACTATCACTATCGTACTGCTGACGCACTGTTGCTGCTCTCTTGAACGTCCGCAAAAGAAACTATCATCTAATGATATAATTGAGGCTTTCACCTAGTTTATACCTATTCCGACTTTAGTACAGTGGGTGCAAGTAACAGATTTCACCGAATTGATTAATTTTGATTTAGCAAGGTCAAATTAATAATACATGGTAAGAAATATTCTTGTAAATACAACAAATAACCATAAGGTGGCTATTGTATGACTGGTTGCAGAACTACACAGTAAATTGAAATTCCAGAGCATTTTGACTTCGGAAACGTATGATGGAGATTTTTAAATTTGAAATCTGACAACCATGTATATTTCGCTTACTAGCAGTCAGCTGTTGCCGTTACAAGACATGTAGTCTAGTAAAATAAAATCCACTACATGTAAAACAAAATTTAAATTCGTACAGGTTGAAACAAATTTTATATCAAAGTTTAGGTGGGTACAAAAGATATTTTCAAGAAAGTATCCAAATCACACAAGGGGATCATTCTTTAAATAATTAATAAGGGGTCATTTTTGCAAAAAAATTACTTTTTTAACTGCTGAGGTCATTCAATTACTAATGAAGGTCTATAGGATTATTTTCTGTAAAGTGGAAGGGTAAATATTTCACATATAACTTACTAAATTAAATTTGACCCCCTATTTATTTAAATAATTATACATGAAACTTTAAAAACAAATTTGCAAAAAATTATTTTTAGCGTTTTAAATAAGCACTATAAAATATTTTGTTTTACAGGAAAAGTTGCACTATGTTATCAGTGTTAATAAAAAAAAATTGGTCCAAAAATATTTAATATTTTTTGAGATATTGAATTTGTTTATTAAATGTTACTCTATTTTCAATTGCAAAAACGCGGTTGTTGTCAAAGAAATATTCACCTGTATTAAATCTTATTAGTTTTATTTTTATGTATATTTTCGATAAATGTATTGATAAATTCAAATTTCAATTAAACTTCCCCCTAAAATGACATTTGAAAATTATTCAAATTTGTTTATAATTTGTTTTTTTAATAACGTCGCGGGGATTAAATATTTTGAAATGCCGTTTCGATAATTGGATTTCTGGGAATTTTTCACTAATTAACAAATTTTTTGTCTTTTTTTCCTCTTCTTTTTTTTTCTTGGAGTTATATTACTACGGGCCCTTTTAGGGTTAAGTTTCATTAATAATGTCGAATCTCTAAGTTATAGATTCTAGACCTAAAAATATTAAGACTGGTCTAAAATCACTTAAATAAAATGTGGCTGGTTACTGAGTTACAGGGTGTTTTATTTAAAAATTAAAAATTATTTTTACCAAGTACTTTCAAACTATTTGACGCATCCTTATCATACTTGTCAGAAAGTGTGGGTACTATACAGTCTACTAAATTGTGACAAATAAAAGTTTCTAGCTACTACCAGAGGCGTACGACAGGAAATAGTTAATGGTTGACCCTTTCCAAATTCTACGCCACTGAGGGAATTACTATTTTAGTGAAATTTTTAGATTCTCCAATACTTTATATGTAAATAATATACTCTTTACTGGTAACGATTAAGTCATTAGTTTTCGAGATATTGGACGTTAAAAATGAAACAGCATAGTTATTTTGATTCATTCATTCATTCATTTTAAACTTCCAATATCTCTCAAACTGATGACTTTATCGATACCAATAAAGTTATTTACATACAAAGTATTGGAGAATTGAAAAATTTCGTTAAAATAGTAATTCACTCAGTGGCGTAGAATTTTGGAAAGGTCAATCATTCACTATCCCCTGTCGTACGCCTCTGGCACTAGCTATAAACGTTTATTAATCACAATTTAGTAGGGTGTATAATAGCCACACTTTCTGCCAAGTATGATAAGGATACATTAAATAGTTTTAAAGTACTTGGTAACAATAATTTTTAAATTTTTAAATAAAACACCCCGTAACTCAGCAAGTAGCCACATTTTATTTAAGAGATTTTAGTTAAATCTTAATATTTTTAGGTCTACAATCTAGATCTCATAGACTCGACATTCTTAATAAAATTTAACCCTAAAAGGGCCCGTAGTAATATAACTCCAAGGAAAAAAAGAAGAAGAAAAAACGACAAAAAAATTGTGTTAATTAGTAAAAAATTCCCAGGAACCCAATTATCGAAACGGCATTTTAAAATACTTAATCTCCGCGACGTTATTAAAAAACAAATTATAAACAAATTTGTATGATTTTCAAATGCCATTTTAGGGGGGAGTTTAATTGAAATTTGAATTTATCCATACAATTGTCGAAAATATACATAAAAATAAAAATAATGAGATCTTAAGCAGGTGAATATTTCTTTGGCAACAACCGCGTTTTTGCAATTGAAAATATAGTAACATTTAAAAAACAACTTCAATATCTCAAAAAATATCAAATATTTTTCGACCAATTTTTTTTTTGCTTAATACTGGTAACATAGCGCAACTTAGTCTGTAAAATAAGATATTTTATAGTGCTTATTTAAAACGCTAAAAATAATTATTTGCGAATTTGTTTTTTAAGTTTTATATCCAATTATTTAAATAAATAGGGGGTCAAATTTAATTTAGTAAGTCTTATGTGAAAGATTTACCCTTCATCTTTGTAGAAAAAAATCCCATATACCTTCATTAATAAGTGAATTACCTCAGCAGTTAAAAAAGTATTTTTTTTGCAAAAATGACCCTTTTTAATTATTTAAACAATGATCCCCTTGTATGATTTGGATACTTTCTTGAAAATATCTTTTGTACCCACCTAAACTTTAATATAAAATTTGTTTTAACCTGTACGAATTTACATTTTGACTTTTTTTTATTTTATTAGGCTAATGACGTTTAGAAGCAAACTAGATTGGTCTAGGGCACAACTTTATAACCACTGACGACTATCATAAAAAGGTTGATAATACCACTAAAGCCACGTTTTCAAAAGTTTACACTTATAAACTCCTTAAAATAATATAACAACAGGTTAGGTACATTATACAGAGTTACAACAGATACAACCTTCCCATATTAGTTGCCAGTTCAAATCCCACACAGACCAATTTAGGGTAAGTCTAAAGATGCCCCAATTAATGCTAAAATGAGAAAGCATTGGCATGTTTAAGGTAATAGGGACTCCTAGAAAGAGTAGGTAATCTTGGTATCACCCAAAATATAAGTGAAATGTAAATAGGGCAGCCGATCCCACATTGGTATAAAGGCAAACATAATGATGATATTTGTGTGTATGTATGTATGTGAATATATTTTTAATAACAAATTTAAATTGGAAATGCAGGTATTTATTTACTGTATTTATATTTATTAATACGCACAAATATGAAAAAGGGGTTACTCCTATTTGTTTTCCAATACTATAAATTTTCACAATTCAAATATCATAGTTTGTTAATTAACAAAAATTAAACATGAACTACGCAATTAAAATATCGTTATAATGGATAAATATTATTAAATATTAACGTTAAAAATATTTAATAAAACCAATTTATTATGTTGGTAAATTAATTTGCAACAAACATAAAATAATAATTCACAATTTGGGTTTGGGTTCTTTGTCTAATTTATGTTAAACTAGTTTGAATAGGTAATGTTCAAACTAAAATTAATACTGACTCCTTTTTACTATTTGCAGTAATGCAATAGTGCATTAATTTCCGATTTCCGATTAATTACCGATTTCTATGTAATTTGTTTAGGTAAGTATAAGGAATTTATAATTTACTGTTATAATAAATCTTCGATTGGAAATTGTGATTTTTAGTTTTAGCAAAATATGTGGTTGTAGAAAAAGTGTAGTGTGTAACACGTACAGAAAGGTAATTTGTCACTCGTTTGAATTGCGGCACTCGCTTGCGCTCGTACCGCAACTTTTCAAACTCGTGAGAAATTAGTACCTTTCTGCACTTGTTACACAATATACTATTATAGGACTTTTCAAACAACGAAAGCAAGGAACTGTTACACGATAATCGAAAACGTCATCAGGAAGAAAAGCAAATAGAATATATTATAAAACAAAAACTTCGAAGAAAAGTGCATTCGTTTTATTTTCAAATAAAATGGATCAACTAATTTAGAAAACTTTTAGCATCTAGAAATAGTGCTAAACAAACAAATTATGGACAATTTTGCACGAACCAGACTTCGTACTTCGTTTGAGAGAAACACGATAGACAATAATTTGCATTAATAGATACAAACTAAATAATTTGTTTTATTTGTGGAATATATTATAAAACAATAACTTCGAAGAAAAGTGCATTCGTTTTATTTTCAAATAAAAATGGATTAACTAATTTAGAAAACTTTTAGCATCTAGAAATAGTGCCAAACAAACAAATTATGGACAATTTTGCACGAATCAGACTTCGTACTTCGTTTGAGAGAAACACGATAGACAATAATTTGCATTAATAGATACAAACTAAATAATTTGTTTTATTTGTGGAGGTGATATTTAAGCGAAATTTTAAAAATAAAAAGAAATGAAGTCGTGGAAATTCGAAATTTGAGTCGTGGATTTATTTTTCTAAATTATAGATAGTCCATGTGGTGAAACCGCTCCCGTCTGAAAAAATTTCTGATTCGGTTTCTTTGTGGATTCCTATTCAAAAAGTCTCTTTTAAACAAATCTGAAGGGTGTCGGGCGGAATTTTTGGGCAGAAATTATTTAAACAATTTTTTTAAACAAATACAAAAGATCACGTTTTATTGCTCTGAAATATATATTTTTAGCTTTTTTTGATCATTTTAAACAAGAAAGGTATCTTGTAATTTTTCTCAAAAATTGATAGTTTTCGAGTTATAAATGATGTAAAATCTGAATAATGCGAAAATACGCATTTTCGAGGCTTACAAACTCATATTTAAATTAGTATTTTTGAGGTTGCCAGATACTTAGTTTGAAGTTTAAACATTCAGCTTCAAGATTCTGGAGAGTGATCGCGTCTAACTTTAATTTATACCGTTGTTTTTTAATTGTTAAATATGCATGTTTATCCGATTTTTTTGCCGGTGCGGCGCGCTCTATTTCAAACATCTATTTTCCTCCGAAAAATATTTTTTCTAGATTCCTTGGGATATTCTAAATAAAATAAGATTCTTGACATTTTTCTCGAAAGTTAATAGTTTTAAAGTTATAAGCGATTTAAAATCCGAAAAATGACAAAAAAACGTATTTTCGGTTTTTAAATCGCTTATAACTTTAAAACTATTAACTTTTGAGAAAAATGTCAAGAGACTTTTTTATTTAGAATGTTTCAAAGAATCTATAAGACATATTATTCGGAGAAAAATGGGAGATTTTTGAAATAGAGCGCGCCGCAACGGCAAAAAATCGGGTAAACACGCATATTTAACAATTAAAAAACAAGGGTATATATTAAAGTTAGACGCAATCACTCTTCAGAATCTTGAAGCTGAATATTTAACCTTCAAATTAAGTATCTGGCAACGTCAAAAATACCAATTTAAATATGAGTTTTTAAGCCTCGAAAATGCGTATTTTCGCATATTTCAGATTTTAAATCACTTATAACTCGAAAACTATCAATTTTTGAGAAAAATTACAAGATACCTTTCTTGTTTAGAATGATCCAAAAAACCTAAAAATATATATTTCAGAGCAATAAAACGTGATCTTTTGTATTTGTTTTAAAAAATTGTTTAAACAATTTTTGCCCAGAAATTCTGCCCGGCACCCTTCAGATTTGTTTAAAGGGTACATTTTTTAATAGGAATCCACAAAGAAACCGAATCAGATATTTTTCCAGACGGGAGCGGTCTCACCACATGGACTAAGAAGTCATCGCTTATTTGTCACCCATACTGTCATACTAGAGCAGATAAAGGATTTGTTCATCAATATTTGTTAGAATGTTAAATCCAAAAAATTGAATAGTGGGAGGAATCAGAGAGGATTTCACGGAGACGAGAGGAGCTCACATTGCTGCCAAACTTATTGTTTCTATTTAATCTGGAGTCTTTCAGCGTTTTAAGCCAAGGCAATCAAATTTTGACAAATTGATTTAAACAGCAGCTTACTATTTTTATTGGGTATAAGTTACAATAATACTTAAACTTAAGTATATTTTGACATTTCGATTAATTGTTCTCAAAATACAAATTGAACAGCTAAATTTCGGTAACGTTTATTTTGACGAATACGAAATTGCACTGATACCATATAGTCCAGGGTAATAAGGTTTTTTCCATGACACTTGAACAGCCAGGGTACTGATGCGTTTTTTCGGCAGGTAATAATAATATGTACCTATAAGAACAAATTGTAACTATTTCCTGCGTAGGACCTGGCGGCTATTTTTATTTATAAACAATTAAGTGTCAAAAAATGGCATTTTTTACTTTTTTTTCCAAATCAATGGAAAACAGGGAAACTTATGGTTTTTTGAGTACAAATATCTTCGAGATTATGGAAAAAACTTTAAAATGACGTATTACAAAGTTTGATATACTCATTTATTGTTAATATAATTGCCAAAACAGTCGGAATTGCAAAAAAAAATATTTTCGCAATAACTATTGTAAAAATTAGTGTACAGCTTTGAAATTTTTGTCAAATAAGGGTTCTTTGGTGCACAATATGTGATAAAAATTTCAAAGCGATTCATTCAATTGTTTAAATTTTATTCAAATTGTTTATCCCAGAGAGCATTTTTTTGCAATGATATAAGTCAGAAGAAAATAAATTTAGAACCATTCCACAGGTGTTAAATGAAAGAGCATGAGCTATATTTTCAACATGGTTTAAAAAAAGTAAAAAAAATGCATTTATTAGTAATAAATAATTATGAAAAAGTATCGTAAATCTTTCCTTATAAACTTTTTATTTTGTTATATAAGAAATTATACATATTTATTACAATTTTTTATCAATTATGATATAGATAATATTACTTGGTAGTTGTGCACTTAAAACAGGGTAAAAAAGTAAATTTTTTTGGAAAAAGTTATTCAAAAAGTTTATAAAGAAAAATTGACGATACTTTTGCATAATTATTTATTACTAATAAATCTATTTTTTATTCACTTTTTTAAACCATGTTGAAAATGTAGCTCATGCTCTTTGATTTGACACCTGTGGAATGGTTCTAAGGTCATTTTTTTTTTGACTTTTGTTATTGCAAAAAAAATGCTCTCTGGGATAAAAAATTTGAATAAAATTTAAACAATTGAATGAATCGCTTTGAAAGTTTTATCACATATTAAGCACCAAAAAACCCTCATTTGACAAAAATTTCAGAGCTGTACACTAATTTTTACAACAGTTATTGAGAAAATATTTTTTTTTTTGCAATTCCGACCTTTTTTCGCAATTATATTAACAATAAATGGGTATATCAAACTTTGTAATACGTCATTTTAAAGCTTTTTCCATAATCTCGAAGATATTCGTACTAAAAAAATCATAGGTTTCACTGTTTTCCGTTGATTTGAAAAAAAAGGGGAGAAATGCCATTTTTTGACAGTTAATTGTTTATAAATAAAAATGGTCGCCAGACCTATGCAGGAAATAGTTATAATTTGTTCCTCTATATATTACTTGCCGAAAAAACGCTTCAGTACCCTGGCTGCTGAAGTGTCACGAACAGGGTACATTTTTGTCTTATTACCCTGGCCTAATAGTCTTTGGTGGGAGTTTATTTTTCTCTTTGCTGTACCTTAATATTAAGCTATTCATTATTAAGCAATATTCAAATATTAAGCAATTATTCAAATAGCTGTTAATATGCCGTATGTTTATGTTCTTAATTGAAATTCTGATCAATATTAATTACCTATTAGATCCGTTCCCATTCTGGTAAACATTAGCTAGAAATGCGGGAATATCTGAAGCTCTCATAAATTTAAAATAAAATCCCTAAAATTCATACACTTAACCCCGCTTCCTATTCATAAGGTTCCATAAACAAAATTTACCGCCATCGATATATAACCATATATCGATTTAAAATGACTTACAATGTTATATAAACATATTCAATACATTATCGCCTTTAGTCGTAACTAAAGAGGGTCGCAAATATGGAGGCACGGGACAAAATATTTATACACAAAGAAAACTGAAATAAAACGTACCTAAGTGCATAAACTTTTTGTAGAGGTATAATTAAAAAATTCATAATCTCTTTAATGAAAAGTAATTATTAAATAACGCCGATATAAAAAAACTGGCACCCGGGGGAGTGTCGACAGAAGTGAAAACTTCTTTAGCAACGTTGTTTACCATGAAGTGTAGATACGCCAAGCACTTTTTTCAAAAAAGTTATGAATACCAAAATTTTACTTGCGAAGTAAGTTATTTCGCAATTTCGCTATTATAATACACTTTAGATACTAACAAATTGCTACATTATGAATAAAACTTTATAAAAAATAACCATTTTTTTTGCAATTTACTTAAATTTTGCAATTGATTACTTCTGTTTAACTTCATTATTGTTATTATTGTAAATATATTGACGATTTATGTAATTTTAGTAAATTGGATTGTTATTGTTTTGTTGTCTTGACTTTTTATAAGCTTTGTCGATAAAATTGTACAATTTTTCATGACAATAAAGCATATTTCTATTCTATTCTATTCTAAACTATGTGCTCGGTAAGTACAACGTGTTGCTATTATATTGAAAGTGTATCTCAGACAACCTTCGGATACACACTCTATCCCTCCTTCAACCATTATAACTTCGGTCGAACTTATACGCAATTCAACCTATAGTATATAAATTACTAATATCTCGCAGTAGCGATGACGGTCGCGAGTTTAATGCTTTTTCCCCATCCAAAAAAGTGCTTATACCTATATTATATATGCGTTGCGTGCGTCCTATACTATTTATATATACAGGGTGTTTGGTAAAGAATCGGCCATAGCTTAACCTAAGATTACTGAGGTTAAAGTAGGTCGATTTTAGGTAACTTACCTTAGTACAAAAGTTGATAATAACCTAAATACAGGGTGTTAAATTTAAACTTTTATTTTATTCATTTTTGAATATTTCCTGACAGGCATGGGACAACAACACGAAATTTGATAAGTGGTGCTGGTATTGTACAATCTACTAAATTATGTTAAACAAACGTTTCTGGCTAGTACCAGAGGCCTACGATGGGGGAACGCGAATGGTTGATCCTTCCCAAATTCTACGCCACTGGAGGAATTGATATTTTAGTGCAATTTTTTTATTCTCCAATACTTGCTATGTAAAAAACATACTCTTCATTCGTAACGGTAAAGCCATTAGTTTTCGAGATATTTGAAGCTGAAACGAAGGAGCATAATACATTAATCAAAATAAGTGTGCCTTTTTATTTCTAACTTCAAATATCTCGAAAACTAATGACTTTATCGTTACGAATGAAAAGTATATTATTTGCATAGAAAGTATTGGAGAATCTAAAAATTATGCTAAAATAGCAGTTTCATCAGTGGCGTAGAATTTGGGAAGGGTCGACCATTCACTTTCCCCTGTTGTACGCCTCTGGTATTAACCACAAACGATTATTTATCATAATTTAGTAGGGTGTACAGTACCTACACTTTCTGCCAAATACCATAAGGATATATCAAATAGTTTTATAATACTGGGCACACATCGTTCTTAAAGTTTTAAATAAAGAATAAATTATTAGAAAAAAAAAGAATACTTTAAAATAATTTGACATATCCGTATGATACTTGGCAGAAAGTGTAGGCACTGTACACCCTACTAAATTATGTTAGATAATCGTTTCTGGCCACTACCAGAGGCGTACGACAGGTGAAAGTAAATGGTTGACCCTTCCCAAATTCTACACCACTGATGAAACTGCTATTTTACCATAATTTTCAGATTTTCCAATACTTTCTATGCAAATAATATACTCTTCAGTCGTAACGATAAACTCATTAGTTTTCGAGATATTTGAAGTTAAAAATGAAAAGGCACACTTATTTTGATTAGTGTATTACGCTC